>NW_027361587.1:28303-49318 GCF_012295235.1 Primulina huaijiensis
CAGGAGCACCTATCTGCATGCTCGGACATCACAATGTCCCCTACCAATGAAACATGGTACTCACATCGCAGATACTAGTCTCGAACTCGAGCGGCCTATATTCTTCTTAGCGGCGGATGAATCGACTAGGAACTGTTTAGAATATACAATATTCCAAATATGAGTTTCATGATACTCATCATATGAGCATCTCATATTCTTTCTACTATTTGTATATTCAAGTGCTTTATCTATGCAACTAGCATAGATATACAGATAAAGATGTGCCAAAATAATAATTTCAAATATTATTAAAATAAAGATTGCTTATACATAGAGTTTCATTGTGAACACGTGGCCAACACTTGGCTCGACGGACACCTACTCTAACACCTAACACACCCTATATCATGTCTAAAAGCAGCCTTGAGCCCCTGGAAATCAAGCCAACCCTGCAACCACAAAACAACAAAAGCCGTGAAGCATGAAGGGAGAGGCCGAAAATCTGCACTTCATTTTCTTGAAAAAGTTTACATGTATTTCGGTTTTTTGCTTAAACAAATCATGAGATTGATGTTTTAAAATACTAATATGGCTTTATTGAAGAGTTAATAAAAATATAAACATGCCTTGGTTTCGTTTTGAGAAGAAAACGAACGAAACGCAACGACGTGGCGCGGAGGAGACGGAGTGATTTTTTTTCTTGCTTCTATTCGATTTTCTCTCTTATAATTCCCTAGCTCACTCTCGATTTTTCTCTCAATATTGGCTCTGAAATTTCGAAATAATGGAGAGGGAGGGAATGGTTAGGAGTGATGAAGGGGAGTTGCAATATAGAAGGGATGGCAAGACCAAGTCTTGCTCTCTTTGAATTTGAAATGGTTTGATATTCAAGAGATTGTTGGAGGGATAATGGGNTTAAATAATTCCTTAAACTCCCTTTTTAACTTAAATTAACATACTAGTTAGCTAAAATAAATTCTGGAAATGTTTTCTGAATCTTAAATTTTATCTCAAAACTCCAACTTCAGCCCGGCCTCACTGAAATAACTGAAAAGATAAAAATTAAACTACTACGTAAAATATTTAAATTTAAATACTCATGTAATAAAAATTATTTTAATTTAAATACTAGAATTATGCATGGCTTATACGTAGTCTAAATTACGGGTTCTACAATCCTTCCCCCCTTAAAAGAAATTTCGTCCTCGAATTTAAAACTTACCGAATAACTCGGGGTAACGCCTCCTCATTTCTGGCTCAGACTCCCACGTAGCTTCCTCCTCTGAATGGTTAAGCCATTTGACTTTCACTCGTTTCAACAGCTTGTTCCGAAGCTTCTTCTCCTGCCTGTCTAAGATCTGCACTGGTCTCTCCTCATAAGATAGGTTCGGAGTAAGCTGCAACGGCTCAAAGGTCAAGACATGTGAAGAATTCGCCATATACTTCCTCAGCATAGAGACGTGGAACACATTGTGTACTCCGGCCAGATTCGGCGGAAGAGCAACACGATAAGCTAGCGTCCCAACTCTGTCGAGGATCTCAAATGGTTCGACGAATCTCGGACTGAGCTTTTCTTTCTTTCCGAATCGCATGACACCCTTCATAGGTGCTACCTTCACGAAAACATGGTGGCCAACGGCAAACTCTAGGTCTCTCCTCCTCTGATCTGCATAACTTTTCTGTCGACTCTGAGCAGTCCTCATCCTATCACGGATCTTGACTACTACATCGGCAGCCTACTTAATAATCTCCGGACCCAACTCTGCTCTCTCCCCTACTTCGTCCCAAAGAACAGGAGATCTGCACTTGCGGCCATATAGTGCTTCGTACGGCGCCATACCTATAGACGACTGGAAACTGTTGTTATAGGTGAACTCCACTAATGGCAAGTTTGACTCCCAACACCCAGAGAAATCCATCACACAAGCACGGAGAAGATCCTCCAAGATCTGAATAACTCGCTCTGACTGCCCATCTGTCTGCGGATGGAAAGCTGTGCTAAACAGCAACTTCGTACCCATAGTCGAATGCAAACTCTTCCAAAATGAGGAAGTAAATCTGGGATCTCTGTCAGATGCGATAGAAACTGGAATACCATGAAGTCGGACTATCTCCCGGATATACAACTCTGCATACTGAATCATGGTGAAAGTCGTCTTAACAGGCAAGAAGTGCGCTGATTTGGTAAGACGATCTACAATCACCTAGATAGCATTTGATCCTCTGACTGACTTCGGCAATCCGGTCACAAAGTCCATGGTAACATTCTCCCACTTCCACTCGGGAATGGGAAGAGGCTTGAGCATACCTGCTGGTCTCTGATGCTCGGCATTCACTAGCTGACATGTCAGACATTCGGATACAAACCGTCTGATGTCCTTTTTCATAACAGGCCACCAATACAATAGCTGCAGATCTTTGTACATCTTCGTACACCCAGGATGAATGGAGTATGGTGACATGTTGGCCTCTGATAAAATATCTGCTCGGATAGAATCACTGTTAGGGACCCATATTCTGTCGCGGTATCTCACAATACCATCGCTAACTGTATACAGGACACTGCCCTTGGCCTCATCTCTCTGCTTCCACTTTACCAACTGCTCATCTGCTGACTGACCACTGCGAATACGGTCTAGAAGAGAGGCCTGAATAGTAAAGGTTGATAGACGAGGAACTCTACCTCGAGGATAAGTCTCTAGATCAAACCTCTGCATCTCAAACTGAAGAGGTCTAGAAACCACTAAATGGGACATCACTGCGACTTTCCTGCTCAGTGCATCCGCAACTACATTAGCTTTGCCCGGGCGGTAGCTAATGTCACAATCATAGTCTTTCACAAGCTCCAACCATCGCCTCTGATGCATATTCAGCTCTTTCTGCGTAAAGAAGTACTTGAGGCTCTTGTGGTCGGTAAAGATCTGGCACTTCTCTCCATATAAATAATGTTTCCAGATCTTCAAAGCAAAAACAACGGCTGACAACTCTAGATCATGGGTAGGGTAATTCCGCTCATGAGTCTTCAACTGACGAGAAGCATACGCTATCATCTTCCCATGCTGCATCAATACTGCGCCTAGACCGAGCTTCGAAGCATCGGTATACAGAACAAACTCGTCGGGCCCTGATGGCATAGCCAAAACTGGTGTTGAGATAAGAGCTTGCTTCAAAGTATCGAAGCTCTTCTGGCACTCATTGCTCCACACAAATTTCAAATTCTTCTTGGTCAATGCTGTAAGTGGAACTGCGATAGAGGAGAATCCCTTAATGAACTTCCGATAATATCCTGCTAGCCCAAGAAAACTGCGGATCTCTGAAGCATTTTGCGGCACAACCCAATCCCTGACTACTGCAACCTTCGCTGGGTCTACCTCAATACCACTGCTAGAAACAATGTGGCCTAAGAACGCCACCTTCTCTAACCAGAATTCGCACTTGCTGAACTTTGCCAATAACTTGTGTTTCTGAATGGTCTGCAACACTGTGGTCATATGTCTGCCGTGATCCTCCTGATTCTTCGAGTAGACGAGAATGTCGTCTATGAATACTATCACAAACTGATCAAGGTACAGCTGAAATACGCGATTCATGAGATCCATGAAGATCGCTAGCGCATTCGTCAGATCGAACGGCATCACGAGGAACTCGTAGTGGCCGTAACGAGTCCTAAAAGCAGTCTTGGAAACCTCAGCGTCCTTCACCCTCAACTAGTGATAGCCAGAACGCAGATCAATCTTGGAGAATACCGAAGCTCCCTGTAACTGATCAAATAAATCTTCAATCCTCGGAAGTGGGTATTTGTTCTTCACTGTAACCCTATTCAATTCCCAGTAATCAATGCAAAGCCTCATACAGCCATCCTTCTTCTTCACAAACAAGACTGGTGCGCCCCATGGATAAAAACTAGGGCGAATGAACTCCTTGTCAAGAAGTTCCTGAATCTGCTTCTTAAGCTATGCCATCTCTGTCGGTGCTAGTCGGTACGGTGATTTTGAGATCAGAACCGTACCTGGCATAAGCTCGATAGAAAACTCTACCTCTCTCTCGGGTGGCATACCAGAGACATCCTCAGGAAAAACATCTAAGAAGTCTCTAACAATCAGAACATCTGAAGCTGACTGACTGGGTGCCTCGGAGACAGATATAAAAGTTGCTAAAAATGCCCGACACCCTCTATGAATGAGCTTCCTAGCCTAGACATAAGGAATAATGCTCGGTAAAGGAAAGTACCTGTCCAGCTCAAATAAGAACTGTGTCATCCCAGGCGGTCGGACTGGAACAGATCTCCGCTGGAAGTCTATTAACTCTCTGTTCCGCAATAGCCAATCCATGCCTAATATGATGTCAAACTCTGGCATCGGCAATACAATCAGATCCGCATAAACAAGGTTGCCATGGAGCTCCAGATCTATGTCTCGGATCACATTGGTAGCTGCCATCTCCTCCCCCGAAGGCAGTACTACTGAGTAGGCTACATCTAACCCAACGGTCTTAACTTTGAGAAAATTCGCAAAGACCTCTAAAATAAATGAGTGGGTAGCCCCTGAATCTATCAGGGCTTTGGTAGCTGAGCCAGCTAAAAAAATTCTCTCTGAAAGGTTAGAACACTATGCTGAACCCAATAATCACAAGAGTTAAGCTTATAGACATGCAACGGCCAAAGTTCTTCTAACTTAAATTCCCCAAACGTAGTACTAAGTAGGGCATGCAATCCTATCGCAACTCTAAGTTCAAAGTCTTAATCTTGATTCCCAAAACATTGAAATGCAAATATAAACTTAAAGCTATAAGATACCTGTCATCAGCATGGTTTCTGGGTTCGTCTCCGTAGCATGGAGAGCAAAAACTCTGCCTTAGGTAGGCAGATTCTTCTGGGGGCACTGCTGCAGCATGTGGTCTGAGCTACCACACTTATAACACTTCCCTGAGCCATACATGCATGCTCCAGGATGGCGACGTGAGCACTTGGGACAGACTGGGTGCTCAAAAGTCCTCGGGACGACACGTCCCTGCTGCTGCTGCTGTGGTCCTCCTCTATTTCTGGGCGGGCCGGGATAAGGCCTCTTATTCTGGTGCTGATGCTGCTGAGGAGGAGGGCGGTGCGGTACCTGGACTGGGCACTTGCCCTGGCGATCTCTCTCGATATCACGCTGATCCTGCTCTGCGGCTAGAGCTCTGGAGACAGCGACCTCATAAGTAGTAGGGTCAGACACCCTAACATCACGGCGCAAGATCGGCCGTAGACCCACCAAGAAATGCATCAACTTGGCTTTAGCATCATTTGCGATCAGGGGCACAAAATGACAACCCCTCTCAAACTTACGGATGAACTCCATAACAGTCAGATCTCCCTGCCTCAAGCTCATGAATTCCGTGGTCAACCTGGTGCGCACTTCTTCAGTGAAATATTTGGAGTAGAATACCTCCGTGAAGCGCGCCCAACTCAGTGTAGCCAAGTTTAGGGCTACCGATGCTCCTTCTCACCATAAGCGGGCATCTCCTCCGAATAAATAGGTGGCACATCGAACTCTGTCTGCATCTCCAAGCTCAATAAACTCGAAGAAAACCTCGAGGGACTTTATCCAGCCCTCGGCAATCATGGGTTCCGATGTCCCTGAAAACTCCTTCGGACGCATCTTCATGAATATCTCGTATACAGCCTCGGGCCCTGTCGGACTGGCTACCACAGCATTGTTCCCCGCAAACTGTGCGAAAAACTGAGTCATCCCAGCTAGCATCTAGGCATTCATGTCAGGTGGAGGGGGTGGAGGTCCGTTCCTCTCCTGCCTCGGCTCCTCTCTGTCCTCCTGGCGAGGCTCATCATCTCTCGTACGCTCAAGAATACGTCTAGGAGGCATACTGTTCCATACATAACCCATCATAACCAACATGCATAATTCCATAATTTATTTAAATTTAAATAAATACTGATCAATTAAAATCTGAACGAAAAAAAAAACATTCCACGAGATCATGCAGTTACAATAATTCATGCTTTAAATAAAATGCGTAAATGTAAAAACTTACAGACCGAAGACGTGACTTCGTGAGCTTCTCGAGGTCAGTAGTAGTACAACCCTTTACAGAACCATTGCTCTGATAGCGGCTATAATGACCCGAAAATTCGTGTTTGGAAATTTGCGGAAAATTTAAAATTATCTTTTTTTAAAATAATTAAAATGTCTCATTCATCAAGCAAACTGATAAATCCAGTTAACTGTTCAAAATAGCAGCGGAAGAAATTATTGTTCGCAAAATAACAAGTTAAAGTAATCCACCAACTGATAAAAATGTTTGAGCATAAAAATAGTGAATGCTGAAAATGAGGTCCTCGGATTCAACTACTGCCGACTCGAGCTGGCTCACTGGTCCCCGCCCTCGATCCCGACATCATCAGTACCTACAACAATCAAGTCTAGTGAGTCTAAAGACTCAGCATGCATATATCGTAAATAACGAGTAAATAATATAGTAAAATTGCATGCAAGTGAAAATATCATATCGTGAGGCATAACGTAAAATATCGTGTCATGATTAATTATAGTACGTGCATAACTGAACTGAAAATCATAGTGAAAATGTCTGTTCCTTGGATCCCAGTAATGAAATAACATGTAATAATTTTCTGGTGAGATTATGGTCTACGCAAGTGGTCCCTGAACTGAACTGAACTGACCGGTAACTGACGACCGGGACCGGTAACTGACGACCAGGTGAAATAATAATCTTCTGATCAGACTAATGCCAAAGTATACTGGGTGGTACAAACTGAATTGACCGGTAACTGGCGACCGGGTGAAGTAATGATCTCATGATAGTAAAGTGACCACAAGCAATATCGCATAAATCTCAAAATGAATATTTTGCACGTAATATAATTAAATAACATAATTAAATATCCTGAATAATTTTACTGATTGGGTTGGATAGTTCCCAGGCTCGCTGCAACCTAAATATAACATGAAAAATATGCAAATGATTTTTCCCGACAAAACTTTATAATTGAATCTAAAAACGAGACAATTACGCCCGACGACTTCGTATTTAATCATGACTCCATGCCAACCCAAACCAACACCGAACCATCATTTATCCATGATTAAAATACACTTAAAATAATGAAATCATGCTCCTAACATGATAAGGGCCGAAATTTTGGTGAATGGAGGTCAAAACATGAAACGCTCTTTCGAGAGTCAATTTGGCACATCGCACCGAAATTTCTTGTACGACCTCTAAAATGATCCGAATCATGAATGGCCAAAAACATGACTTTCCTAACTTGATGAGGCACTGTCCAGTCCAAAGTTCATAGGCTAAAAGCCAACCAAGAACTCAAACGAGCCACTGAACCGAAGCAGCAAGTTGCTGTCCAGAAATTCCAGCAGCCGTGCCTTCGCTTCCTTGTGTCGTTTTCGAGACTACCGGCCATTGGTGGTTGAAACACTGACCAGAGGCTCTTACCAACATCCTAGGGTATGTTTTGAACCATGGCTAAGGGTTAAAAAGCCAACCAAAATCCACACCAACCCCTAAAAATTGAAACTACACATGCAGGAAAAGAAAAATCGAAAGGGTGCTTGTCTTGTTTTGTCTTGAAAACCGATGGAACCATGGACCAAGCCTCAAAAGGCCAACTTGGTCACGTCTTAGACAAGCCAAGGAGAGATTCTAACCATGGCTACAGCCCCTAGGGCAGCCAAGACCAGAATCTTCACCTTAGGCACTAAACATGCAAATCGGGACACAAAACGCCATGCTAGGGAGTTGCTGTCCAAAACGCGATGCAAGGGGGAAAAGGGGCTGAGACCAATGGACAAATCCCTTCCTAACACATCCTATATCATGTCTATAAGCAGCCTTGAGCCCCTGGAAATCAATCCAACCCTGCAACCACAAAACAACAAGAGCCGTGAAGCATGAAGGGAGAGGACGAAAATCTGCACTTCATTTTCTTGAAAAAGTTGACATGTATTTCAGTTTTTTGCTTAAACTAATCATGAGATTGATGTTTTAAAATACTAATATGGCTTGATTGAAGATTCAATAAAAATATAAACATGCCTTGGTTTCGTTTTGAGAAGAAAACGAACAAAACGCAACGATGCGGCGCAGAGGAGACGGAGTGATCTTCTTTTCTTGCTTCTATTCGATTTTCTCTCTTATAATTCCCTAGCTCACTCTCAATTTTTCTCTCAATATTGGCTCCGAAATTTCGAAATAATGGAGAGGGAGGGAATGGTTAGGAGTGATGAAGGGGAATTGCAATATAGAAGGGATGGCAAGACCAAGTCTTGCTCTCTTTGAATTTGAAATTGTTTGATATTCAAGAGATTGTTGGAAGGATAATGGGGTGCAACAAGGACCGATTCTACCATGTCATCTCAAGGCGAGGATAATGATTTGTTAATAATAATTAATGGTGATTAAAAATGAAGGAGTTATCATTCCAAGAAATAATAAGGAAGGAGTCAAAGGTGGTGAGTTGTCAAAGAGTTGTTTGATCATCAAAGGGGTGGCCGAAAATAATCAAATAAATGGAGGGGAAATATTGTTTAGGAAGTGTATTTTAAACCTTTAGAGCCTTACCTATTCTTTAAATAATTTAGTGAATTAACACATTAATCATGGAACCTAAATGAACTTATTTCCTACTTACCTCAAGTTACTTAAATAATTCCTTAAACTCCCTTTTTAACTTAAATTAACTTACTAGTTAGCTAAAATAAATTCTGGAAATGTTTTCTAAATCTTAAATTTTATCTCAAAACTCCAACTCCAGTCTGGCCTCACAGAAATAACTGAAAAGATAAAAATTAAACTACTACGTAAAATAATTAAATTTAAATACTCATGCAATAAAAATTATTTTAATTTAAATACTAGAATTATGCATGTCTTATACGTGGTCTAAATTACGGGTTCTACATTTAAACAATGTTTTTTGGGTGTAGAGAGTTAGGATAAATTTGTGTATGGGTTTAGAGATTTATCTCCAATTTACCCTTAAAATAACTCGCCCTCCTCTCGTCAAATCGGCTTCCCCACCCAATTCTTTAAAAATAATGTCCTTTTTTTAAATAATTCAATCATTCTTTTATTAACTATTAAGAAATCAATTTTTATTTTAATAATATTTTTAATAATAAGAACAATAAGTAAAAAAATAATCATTGTTTTTAATGTCTCATGTACTGCTTCTTGCATCCACTTAGGTAATCCTGACATTTTTGCGAAGTTGGGTGATGTAGCATTAATTGAGACAAGAACCCCGAATTCATATCATGTATTGATCTTCTTTGGATATGAATTTGGTTTCATCCATACACTGAAATACTTTCCTGCTACATCAACTCGGATGATGACTGGGTAAATGCATATTCTTGTTTTCAATTTCTTTCAGTTCTATTGATATATCAGAATGAAGAAACTGCAGATTCATTAGAACAACCTTAGATTTATTCTTGTACGTATGAGGTCTAACATTGATATCACTATCTTCAATCCTCGAGGTGAATGGTTGACTTGAAGACTCGAGATAAAGATCTAGAGTTTTAATTTTGTTTCGGCCGACTCATTCCAAATTAACACTTGTGTTAGGGGTACTTGAATCCCCTACTACAGGTATAGTCTTGTACTCGAAAACTTTCCATTTGGGAAATCAATGGTTTCTCAATGCCTTGGATGATAGGCATTTGCATTACAAACCATAGCTGGGTATAAGCCCGTAAACATCCTGTAATTCGATTAGAGACAATTCTCTAATCGGCTTGTTGTTGCCTACCTGCAACTTCAGCATTCCGGGCAAGCTTGTTAAACTCTTTTTGAAGTACTTCAAAGTGTTCTCTCAAATACCTCTGTATTTTATGATGTCATCAGTTTCACCGCTGTCCATCTCTTGTTATAAAATGTGCGATAATATTTTCATGAGATTTAATAATCATAATATCAAAAATATAATTTTGACATAAAGCTTGTCACCTTAATAATCTAGTTTTCTCGAGTTTAGATTATATTCTATTTTTTAATAAAGCTTTTACATGTGTATTATCAACTTATAAAGTAAATTTCAAAAGCGTTTTTTACTACATAAATTATTTTTTGTTGATATGTCATTGTATGGCTTCTGCTTTTGAGAATAGAACACTGTAACACCTGAATGGTTTTTCTCCTCCTGATGTGAGTTTTGTTAAAACCGCAGCCACCAATGATCACTGACATCTGTGTATAATATCATATTATTTTTATCTTGAGGAATAATTATTTTTGGAATATTTTTAAAATCTCTTTTAGTTGGCTAAGTCTTTTCGAGTGTTTTTTTGTCCATATAAATCTTGCATCTTTTTCAGTAATGGACTAAATACTTTAATGTGTTTTGTTAGGTTTTTAATGATCATTCCAGTAAAATTAAAAACTCCTAAAAAGTTTTGAAGTTGTTTAATTAACAACTCCTAAAAAACTTTGAAATTGTTTATTTTTTTTAGTAAGTTAAGAAAATTTTTCACATTTTCTATTATTTGTTCTTGCAAAATTATTTCTGACTCGTCGATTTCTATTTTGACAATTTCAATCTTTCTTGTAGCAATGACTGTCTTATTTTCAGATACGACTAGTCCTTCTTTTTTAACAAATTTTAGAGAAAATCTTTAAATGTTTGATATGTTAATCCATATTTTTAGATGATATATAAACATCATTAATATGCACAAGCATAAACTAAAAAAAAATCTTTAAATAGATTATCCTTTTTTCTTTGAAATATTTGGGGTGATTTTGTCAATCTCATTGGTTAGTACTTCCCAAATATAGTGTCCTTGTGGTATCGATAAAGTAGTGTACTTCTTGCTTTCTTCTTCCATCCGAATTTTATAGAATCCGTACTTACAATCGAATTTAGAGAATATTTTAGCGTTCCTTATATAACTAATCAAATGTTCTCTGCTAGGTATGAAATATCCATCAAGATCTAAGATTTTATTAATATCTTGATAATTAATAACCGACTTGGTTTTGTTTCTTTTGATCTCACCATTATTTATTACTAAAAAACTTGTACTGTTGTATGGTGATATTCCTACTTTGATTAGTCCAAGGTAATGATGTTTCTTGATAATAATCTTCATATCCTTTTGATCAATTATGTTTATCGGGATAGGTTTGCATCTTACAAATTCATACTCTTTGTCTTTCTTTATTTTAAGGTTAGCTTTGAGTTGATTTTTCTCTCACCATGCCAAGCGAACTTCAATGTAAATTTTTATTCAAATTCTACATCATTCTGGTGTATAGTTATCTTGAGGAATCCTATTTCTTCTGGTCGGAGGTCCTTATCTGCTCTAAATTGTAGCATTGTTTCTCCAAACCGTCTAGAATCCTTCATTTTTGGGTTAAGAAGTTTTCTTTATCACCACGCTTGTTGCGAAACTGGATTGAAAATGTCTGTCTTGGTCTCTTGACTATAACTTAGCGATCACATTGTGTTGTAAACACTAATATTCTATTATCATTTCCTATTGTATATGACTTAAACATTTGTAGAAAATTATTTCCTAATAGAATGTCAGCTCTTGTATCATGAAAATAAATCGATGATGTTTTATCTTGTACCAAGGTGTTTATCTAGCACCTTCGATTAATAGTTATGTCAATTTAATCCCTTAACATGAGCTCTTGATAATTGGATCTTCCACATTTACATCATCTACCATGAATTTCATTTCATTGTCCAGTCGTTTCCAAGTTTTGTGTTCTTCGAGAAACTTTAGCTCGAAAACCAACTGATCTGGTTCTTTTTTTTAGATTCCTTTGATATGAACTTCCAATTCTTCTATATTGATCATTCCTTAATAAGTTCATATCATAGGTTGTTTCAAATAGTATTACAAGAAAATTGATTTCTTTGTCTTATAATATCAAACATTATTTCAGCTTCCCTTCATCTTCCAGGACATCTAATTTTCCTATTGTTGAAAACAATTCTATTATCAGTTGGACTTCTTGGATTGGTGTTTTCCCCACTGTGAATTGTTATTTTATCTCCTTGAAAAGATATTCTTCTTGGTTCCAGTTTAATACTTTGATTCCTTTCTAGGATCTATTTGTCTTGGATCTGGACATCTATTTCATGTATTAAAGGAAATTCGATTCTTTCTAGATAAATTTTCTGAGCAACTTTTTCAAATATTTCTGGTATTTCAATGAACTTGTTTTTAATGAACAATTTTGAATGATGTGTTGATGTGTATTAGATAAAACATATGAAATTTATAAGAATTAATAGAATATGGTCTATTACCCTATTTCATTGGATTTTTTTTTTAAGTTTTGATGCAACGTCAAAGCTCGACTGAAGTCTCGATCTGCTAGGTTGTAGGCCATTCTAGGATAAATTATTCCCACAATAATTTTCGCACATAAATTTCCTGAGATAGTTCCCAACATTGAATCTTGAAGGCTACCCATTCTTTTATAACATATAATAATATCAATAGGTGAATCTATTCTTTCTTTAAAATTAGATTTTATCATAATCTGGATTGCTCCGATATGAATCTTGGACATGATTCGTGCTACTTCTATCTTGAATTTTTGTAATTCCTCCTTAATTTCTTCAGAAAAAATTTATTGCATCTCCATATAATTTCCTATAAGTTCCATGGATTGTCATTTCTCATCTAGAAACTTTATAAATGAGATGTTAGAGTCAATGAAATTAATAAAAAGTCAAAAACGGGAAATTGTACGTCTAGGGGTAAAACGACCTTTTTACACCTAAAAATTAGTAAACATCATGGCAGTGCCCTGAATGCTGTTTTATGTGATAATATGATTATTTTCTATAGTTATGAATGTTTATGGATTTTTATATGTTAAAATGATATTTTAAACGTTTATGGGATTTTATATGTTAAATTGATATTTTAAATGTATAGGGAATTTTATATGTTTATGATTTAATATGTCAAAATGTTATTTTAAATTTTTTGAGGTTAAAATGATTATTTTTAAATGTTTATGAAATGTTCATGATTAAATTACGATTTTTAAATGTCCATGGATTTTTTATGATTTAAAGGTTGATATTTAAAAGACATGTTGCATGCTTCGTTTCAAAAACAAAATTATACGTTATGCGTGATTTTTATAAAGGGATGAGAATGTAAAAGTTGAAGGAAGTGAAGTAATTGTGACTAATTCGATAATGTTAGAGATTTTGTGAGGGTGACGGTCCTAGTGGGAGCCTGACGATCGTATTTCCAGTATTACGAATATGAGGTAACGGTATATGGTAACGGTAAGAATGAGAATATCGTGAGGGGAAAAGGCCCCAGAGAGAGCCCATTTATGGGAAAAGGCCCCAGAGGGAGCTCTGACGATCGTATTCTATTCGAAAGAGGATAGGCCAAGGCTCAGTTGACTGGTGAGACTGTCGCTGATGTCCCTGCCGCCCAGTACTGTGGTTTCATGTAGATGGATCCATCGACTTTTTGAGGTTTAAGGAAAGTCACAATTAACGATCTGAATTCAACAAAAGAGAAGGAAAAGGAAAAGGAAAAATGTTTATGATCATGATAAAAGGATTTATGTTATGAAATGAGGAGAAAGGAAAAGTTGAGGTTTACGCTATGCATGTCATGAAAATTTTTATGTTTAAAGTTGATGCATCATTATGAAAATGTTTTTACTTAAAGTTCATGCATCATAAAAAGGTTTACGAAAATGTTCATGTTTAAAGTTATGCATCTTCATGAAAACGATATTTTAAGTACAAGTATTTTTCACTGTTACTTGTGGTTTTATACGTATTACTTGTTATCAAGAATATGACGTGTTGAGTTTTAGACTCACTAGGTGTGATTGATGCATGTGTTTATGATATTAATGTTATGGGAGGTCTTGATGGTTGACCTGACTGGACTGAAGGTGCACACGACCCGAGGGCCAGCGCTTCTAGCTTTCCGCATTTATGATTATGATTTTGTTAAAGCTTTTTACGACTCTTTATTTATGCTTTTGAGTGATTTTTGAGAGATTATAGTATGGGCTGTAATTCTCAAATATATAGTTGGTTGTTTTAATTTTAAAATGATTCTAAAATATTTTAATGCAAATGTGTAAGATTCGTCCGATGCTATGTAAGGTATTAAAAAAAAAATTCTAGCACATTTTAAGAAAAAGAAAGACAGACGTTTCAGTTGGTATCAGAGCAATGGTTCTGTAAAGGGTTGTGTCACTATCAGTGCCGGGAAGATCAGTCGTGAAGCCTCAATTTGTAAGTCTACATGCTTTATATGATTTATATGTTGTTACCTGCATAATTATATGAATTATATGTTTACGTTACACGTTTAATAGCTTTACGAGGATATATGATTTATATGCTTTAGAATTTTTATACATGATATGATATGAAATAAGTAATTATTTGATTTCAACGCATGTTGGCTTCGTGGTGGAATTGGACTATGTTGATTTTTTGGGATTTAGTATTGACGTTTTACTTTTTGGGCCATAAGTTGATCATGAATATTATGAATGCTTTTGGGACACGTAGATTTTCTAAGAAAATATTTATGATTAATGGTTATTAGTCGAATTAATTTTTTGGAATTAGACGTAAGGAATAATGATTTAAGGATTTGCAACGACTTGGGAGTAAGAAAATGTATAAATTGGGATTTTAAGTTTTGATGAAAGGTAAGATTGGTTATAAGAATTGATTTTTGGGTAAATAAGTTTAAAATTATCGAAATTATGTTATGGGAAACTTGTAGCAGGAAATTAAGAATGCCAATAACTTATAGGTTAATAGTAGCATTTTCGAAATTAAGAACCAATTAGGATGATTTTTTGAGGAAATTAAGAATTTATTTTGCAAATATTAAAGAATTTGGGGACTAGTTTAGCAATAAGTGCTAATTGAATGAGTTATATGGTAAGAATTTTGATTATTTAGACTTTTAAGAATATTCAGAACTTTGGGATATCTTGGTTTTAGTATTATAAGAAATTTTAATCAAGGGTTTTTAAGGATGAATCGATATTAGGCTTGAAAAATCTAAGCGTTAGCGGATGTGTTTGGGATTTTAAGATTGAAATATGATAAGTTGACGAACATTTTGAGTATAAAATAAGGAAAGTATTATACGATAAGTATGGTCATCCATCTTTTGATATTGGGAATTGTAAAAAAAAATTGAAATTCGAAGTTATAATAGTAATAGCACTAAGCCATTATGAGTCTTTTTAAATTGTAATTCGAAAATAAGGATTTAGAAGGTAAAAATTAATTGGGATCGAGGAGACGTAAGGACATTCTAGAACTTAAATTTTATCAGAGAGTGCAGCGGAAGCGTGAATTTTTGGGATACTAGAACTTAATCTAAACTTTGTGTTATTAAGGATAAGCGAATTTCGAGGACAAAATCCAATTTAAGGGGGGAAGATTGTAACGCCCCGAAAATTTATAAGTCCACGCAAACCACATGCATACGATTTATTAAATTCCTTGTGTATTTCAATTAATTATTTTGATTTCATAAATTAATTATGTTGTGTATTTTGACATGTTTAAAATATACTTTTCTACATGGTTGCATTAAAATGTATTTTTAAAGGTTATTCAAGTTGCGATCGGGGAACGGAGACCGATGGCTGAAAAATAGAAAATATTTTTATTAAATAATTGTTTTTAATTATTTAAAATATAGTTGTCACACCCTCACTCTATACTTAGCATAATTACCATAATCAAAATAGGGTTTGAGTTATATAACTGTAGTATGAAGCAAATCAAACAAAGGGCATCACTTTGACGGTTTATAAAAATTTTGGCATGATGTCCCTATATTTTGTTTAAACCAAAACTCAAACAATACCATATATACAACAACATCAACTATATTTTCATACACAACCATGCACCATATTGTTATACAAATACATATTCTCATATACATGCATACTTTGTATCATCATAAACATAATATGGAACTTGTTTAAACCTTAACATTACACTCATTATACTACATATGCGGAAGCTATACAATAATAAGTCCCGGTTCTTGTCGAGGTGAGGCACGTCACAAGCATCCATTGGCGAACCGGCATCCTATGCATCTTCACTACCTGATCCTGTAATACATGAGCTACGTGAGTTTNCGACTTAAAACCACCCTTGATGTCAACAAGCTCTATATCATGTAAAAATCAATCCTTTTCTTTTCATGTTCATGTTCATGTTCATAACATAGCACCCATCATCAATATTCATGAGTTTCTTACATATTTAATACATAACAATGGAATATGGTGCTATATTTTCATCAATAAGATACTAACAATGTACATATAGCAATAATCAATGGGAAGTATTTGAAATCATAATATTACTCATGTATTACTTCAAGAACATGCCAACTTACAGTCCAAGCTTAAGAACACTGGTTTGAGATGGTGTTTCTCGCTCCTATACTGTCAAATATACCAATAATTCAGTCACTATTGTATAAACTAGATGAAAATCATTCCTCTACATGTGGAACAACTAAAAGAGAAGAAAACTTACACCTCTATGATGTTCTTGTGATGGAGAACTAAGATCTATCTTCAAAATGATGAAGGAAAGGAAGAAAGGGGCTTTTGGAAGAAAACTTCTTGGTTTCCTCTCGAGCTTTGCTGTGAAAAGGGTTGAAAAACTGATGGAAGTGCTTAGAAAAGTCGAAACTTATCTTCTTATATATAAGGCGGCGCTCGGGCGGTCATAAATTACCGCTCGAGCGCGGAACTTTCTGTCCGAACCAAAATTCCAGAACAAGTGGCGCTCGGGCGGTCATTTATTACCGCTCGGGCGCCGCTCTGCGCACAGTCACCTCAAAGATCGCTCCAGAAACGGCTCTTCCGTTCATAATCTGAAAAAGTGGTAAACATGAAAGTTGTAGCCCTATGTCTTGGCTTGAATCTCCAATTAGTTTCAGGTCATTTGGAGGTCTGAGTAAAAAGTTATGCTCATTCTCCTAACATGTGTCAGTGAGGGAATGACGGTATACACGACACACTTCGGGGCACTTTTGGCTTGTCTTCCACAATGATTTGGACAAAACCCAAAACATGAAAGTTGTTGCATTATATCTTAGCTTTCTAATGGTTATGGCCTCACTCAATTTGGATCAATATTCAAATCATTATGCTAAAACTCGTAAAAACTACCACAATTTCATCTCATTTCCTATCAACTTCATAACACTACTTCTACCTACACATCTTACTATAACTATTTAGACATATTTTCATTCTCAATACACCATGAACAATATAAAAGTCATGTTCAATCTCAATATTGATACCTCAATCAATATGTAAAACATAATGAGCTAAATAACTATCTATAATGACATAAACGTATTACTAATCATTTGTACGAGTAACCGGGCATTACAATTCTCCCCTCCTTCAAAGAATTTCGTCCTCGAAATTTGACATACCATATAGTTCAGGATATCTCTGTTGGATCTCGTCTTCTCGCTCCCAAGTTGCTTCTTCAATTGTATGATTACGCCATAACAGTTTCACTAAGGGTATTTCCTTGCCTCGTAACACTTTTGATTTCCTATCGAGGATTTGTACCGGTCGTTCTTCATATGAGAGATTCGATGCAAGCTCCAACGGTTCATAATGAAGAACATGAGAAGGATTAGCTAAATACTTTCGTAGCATGGAAACGTGAAAAACATTATGAACGTTTGACAAGTTTGGTGGTAAAGCAACTCGGTAGGCTCTGTCTCCTATTCTTTCCAAGATTTCAAATGGACCAATATATCTTGGACTCAATTTTCCTTTCTTACCAAAACGTAATATGCCCTTCAATGGTGATATCTTTACAAATACATGGTCACCAACCTGAAATTCCAATCGTCGACGTCGCACATCAGCATAGCTTTTCTGTCGACTCTGGGCAGTGTGCATTCTTTCTCTGATCTTGGTCACCAATTCGGCTGTCTGTTGTACCAATTCAGGGCCTAATAACTTTCTTTCTCCTACTTCATCCCAATGTACTGGAGATCGACATTTTCTACCATATAATGCAGTATATGGTGCCATTCCAATGCTTGACTGATAGCTATTGTTGTAGGTAAATTCAGCCAACGGTAGTTTACTGTCCCAACTGCCTGGAAAATCAATAGTACAGGCCCTCAACATATCTTCTAAGATCTGATTTACTCGTTCTGATTGTCCATCAGTTTGAGGGTGAAATGCTGTACTGAATGCCAATCGAGTTCCCATAGCATGATGTAAACTCTTCCAAAATGCAGACGTAAATTTGGGATCTCTATCAGATACAATGGACACTGGGATGCCATGAAGCCTCACTATCTCCTTGATGTATTCTTCAGCATATTGATTCATCGTGTATGTGGTCTTCACCGGAAGAAAGTGAGCTGATTTCGTAAGTCGATCCACAATAACCCATATAGCATTGAATCCTCTTTGTGTTCTTGGCAAACCAAGGATGAAATCCATTGTGATATGTTCCCATTTCCACTCAGGAATGGGTAGCGGTTTCAGGAGCCCTGCTGGTCTTTGATGTTCAATCTTGACCTGTTGACAAGTTAGACATTGTGCAACAAATTGAGCAATGTCCTTTTTCATACCTGGCCACCAAAATAATGGTTTCAAATCTTTGTACATTTTCGTGCCTCCTGGATGGATCGAGTAGGGTGTAGCATGTGCATCAATAAGAATGTCATTTCTGATTGTTCCTTGTTTTGGCACACCCAATCTACCTCGATATGTCCACATTCCTTCTCCATTCAATTCAAAGTTCAAATTGCCTTTTTCTTCATCTCGCTGCCTCAGTTGTTGTAATTCATTGTCTACACTTTGTTCGGCCCTGATTCTATCTGCAAGTGTTGGTCGAACCATGAGAGATGATAATTGGATTGCAGTTCCCTTTGGCATAACATCAATCTTCATATTCTGTAAATCCCATAAAATTTGTTCTTGTACTTGCATTGTAGCAATAGAACTGGACTTTCGACTTAATGCATCTGCAACAACATTGGCTTTACCTGGATGATAGTTAATAACACAATCATAATCTTTCACTAATTCCAACCAACGTCGTTGACGCATATTCAATTCTTTTTGCTTGAATAAATATTTCAAACTCTTGTGGTCCGTGTAAATTTCACACCGTTCACCATACAGATAATGGCGCCATATTTTCAACGCAAATACCACTGCTGCCAATTCTAAATCATGTGTGGGATAATTCTTTTCATATTCTTTCAATTGTCTTGAGGCATAAGCAATCACCTTCCCATGTTGCATTAAAACTGCTCCTAAACCTTGTTTCGAAGCATCACTGTATACCACAAAATTTCCTGATCCTTCTGGAATAGCAAGGACTGGTGCTGATGTCAATTTTGTCTTTAAATTTTGGAAACTACGATCACATGCTTCGTTCCATTCAAATTTCACATTCTTTCGTGTTAAAGCAGTCAAAGGCAATGCTATCTTAGAAAATCCCGCTATAAACCGACGGTAATAACCAGCTAACCCAAGAAAACTACGTACCTCAGTAACAGTAGTTGGTCGTAGCCAGTTATTAACAGCTTCAATCTTGCTTGGATCCACGGATATGCCTTCTTTTGAAATGATATGACCCAAGAATGATACTTGTTCAAGCCAAAATTCGCATTTCTTCCATTTGGCATATAACTGTTTATCTTTCAAAGTCTGCAAAACTAATTGCAAATGTTCTCGATGCTCCTCTGTAGTTCGTGAGTAGACGAGAATATCATCTATAAATACAATCACGAACTTGTCTAGAAATGGCTTGAAAATTCTGTTCATTAAATCCATAAAAGCAGCTGGTGCATTCGTTAGTCCAAATGGCATTACAAGAAATTCATAATGCCCGTACCTGGTTCGGAAGGCAGTCTTTGAGATATCATCTGATTTAACTTTTAATTGATGATAGCCTGATCGTAAATCAATCTTCGAAAAGATGGCAGCTCCTTGTAATTGATCAAACAAATCATCAATTCTGGGGAGTGGATACTTATTTTTGATTGTCACTTTGTTCAACTCCCGATAATCAATACATAGACGGAGGGTACCGTCTTTCTTCTTCACAAATAAAACAGGTGCACCCCACGGTGAAAAGCTCGGTCTAATAAACCCTTTATCAAGAAACTCCTGTAACTGTTCTTTCAATTCTTTCATTTCTGTAGGAGCTAATCGATAAGGAGCTTTTGAGATCGGATGAGTTCCTGTCACAACATCAATTACAAATTCGATCTCTCTATCTGGGGGTAAGCCTGTTACATCATCAGGAAATACCTCTGGAAACTCACAAACAACATCTGTATCTTTTAATTCACGAACAGGTGGGTCAATAGTTAACACAGATGCTAAATATCCTTGACACCCCTTCTGTAGTAATTTACAAGTCTTCATACAAGAGATTATCCGAAGAGGTAAGGATATACCTGCACTTGCTACTGTGAATGGTTCAGCTCCTATCGGCGCAAATTTGATCATCTTCATGCCACAGTCAATAGTAACTCTGAACTTCGAGAGACAATCCATTCCCAATATCACATCAAAATCCGTCATCCTCAGAACTATCAACTCAGCATACATCTGATGGCCTTGGACATATATTGGACACCCTCTCACAATCTGATCTGTCTGTAATTCTTGCCCGGAAGGTAAGGCTATGGCGAGTTGTGCCTCTGTTGTACTTGCTGTAATGCCCAGTCTCCTTACAAACGATTCCGAAATAAAGGAATGCGTGGCTCCTGAACCTAGTAAAACAATAGCAGTAATACCAGAAATCAAGAACATACCAGTGATCATCGATGTATCCGCATCCACTTCCTCTTTAGTCATGGAGAAAAGGCGTCCCTGTACTTTCTTAGAACTCCCTGGACAATTCCTGGCGAGATGCCCCTGGCTTTTTGCAACGATAACAGACATTGGAAGCTTGCATACATTCTCCGCCATGAAGTTTGCCACATTTAGGACAAG
>NW_027361588.1:0-11474 GCF_012295235.1 Primulina huaijiensis
ATCATATTAGGCATGGATTGGCTATTGCGGAACAGAGTGTTGATATACTTCCAGCGGAGATCTGTTCTAGTCCGACCGCCTGGGATGACACAGTTCTTATTTGAGCCGGACAGGTACTTTCCCTTACCACGCATTATACCTTATGTCAAGGCTAGGAAGCTCATGCATAGAGGGTGTCGGGCATGTTTAGCAACTTTTATATCTGTCCCCGAGGCACCCAGTCAGTCAGCCGCAGATGTTCCGATCGTTAGAGACTTCTTAGACGTTTTTCCTGAGGATGTCTCTGGTATGCCACCCGAGAGAGAGGTGGAGTTTGCTATCGAGCTTATGCCAGGTACGACTCCAATCTCCAAAGCACCGTACCGACTAGTGCCGACAAAGATTGCAGAACTTAAGAAGCAGATTCAGGAACTTCTTGACAAGGAGTTCATTCGCCCGAGCTTTTCACCATGGAGCGCGCCAGTCTTGTTTGTGAAGAAGAAGGATGGCTCTATGAGACTATGTATTGACTACCGGGAGTTGAACAGGGTGACAGTGAAAAACAAATACCCACTTCCGAGGATTGAAGATCTATTCGACCAGTTGCAGGGAGCTTCGGTATTCTACAAGATTGATCTGAGGTCCGGTTATCACCAGTTGAGGGTGAGAGATGCTGATGTTTCCAAGACTGCTTTCAGGACTCGTTATGGCTAGTACGAGTTCCTTGTGATGCCGTTCGGTTTGACGAATGTGCCAGCGATCTTCATGGATCTCATGAATCGCGTATTTCAGCCGTACCTTGATCAGTTTGTGATAGTATTCATAAACGACATTCTCGTCTACTCGAAGAATCAGGAGGATCACGGCAGACATCTGACCACAGTGTTGCAGACCTTGCAGAAGCACAAATTATTCGCAAAGTTCAGTAAATGCGAATTCTAGTTGGAGAAGGTGGCGTTCTTAGGCCACATTGTTTCTAGCAGTGGTATTGAGGTAGACCCAGCGAAAGTTGCCGCAGTCAGGGATTGGGTTGTGCCGCAGAATGCATCAGAGATCCGCAGTTTTCTTGGGCTAGCAGGATATTATCGGAAGTTCATTAAGGGGTTCTCCTCTATTGCTGTTCCACTCACATCATTGACCAAGAAGAATGCTAAATTTGTGTAGAGCGAGGAGTGTCAGAAGAGCTTCGATACTTTGAAGCAAGCTCTTACCTCAGCACCAGTTTTGGCCATGCCATCAGGGCCCGGTGAGTTTGTTCTGTATACCGATGCTTCGAAGCTCGGTCTTGGCGCAGTATTGATGCAGCACTGGAAGGTGATAGCGTATGCTTCTCGACAGTTGAAGACTCATGAGAAGAATTACCCTAACCATGATCTAGAGTTGGCCGCCGTAGTTTTTGCCTTAAAGCTTTGGAGGCACTATCTGTATGGAGAGAAATGCCAGATCTTTACCGACCACAAGAGCCTCAAGTATTTCTTTACGCAGAAGTAGCTGAACATGCGTCAGAGGCGTTGGTTGGAGCTTGTGAAAGATTATGATTGTGACATTAGCTACCACCCGGGTAAGGCTAATGTAGTTGCGGATGCATTGAGCAGGAAAGTTGCAGTGATGACCCATTTGACGATTCAGAAACCTCTTCAGTCTGAGATGCAGATGTTTGATCTAGAGGCATACCCTCAAGGTAGAGTCCCTCGCCTATCCATCTTGACGATCCAGTCTTCTCTCATTGACCGTATTCGCAGTGGTCAGCCAGCAGATGAGTAGTTGGCAAAGTGGAAGCAGCGAGATAAGGCCAAGGGCAGTGTCTTGTATACAGTTAGTGACGGCATTGTCAGATATCGAGATAGGATATGGGTTCCTAGTAGTGATTCTATCCGAGCAGATATTCTATCAGAGGCCCATATGTCACCGTACTCGATTCATCCAGCGAATACGAAGATGTACAAAGACCTGCAGTTATTGTACTGGTGGCCAGGAATGAAGAAGGATATCAGACGTTTTGTATCCGAGTGTCTGACTTGTCAGTTAGTGAAGGCAGAGCATCAGAGACCAGCAGGTTTGCTTAAGCCTCTTCCTATTCCTGAGTGGAAGTGGGAGAATGTCACCATGGACTTCGTGACCGGGTTACCGAAGTCAGTCAGAGGATCGAATGCTATCTGGGTGATTGTTGATCGTCTTACCAAATCAGCGCACTTCTTGCCCATTAAGACGACTTTCACCATGGTTCAGTATGCAGAGTTGTATATCCGGGAGATAGTCCGACTTCATGGTATTCCAGTTTCTATCGTGTCTGACAGAGACCCCAGATTCACTTCCTCATTTTGGAAGAGTTTGCATTCAACGATGGGTACGAAGTTGCTGTTCAACACAACTTTCCACCCTAAGACAGATGGGCAGTCAGAACGAGTCATTCAGATTTTGGAGGATCTTCTCCGTGCTTGTGTTATCGATTTCTCCGGGAGTTGGGAGTCGAACTTTCCATTAGTGGAGTTCACCTATAACAACAGCTTTCAGTCGTCTATAGGAATGGCTCCGTATGAAGCATTATATGCTCGCAAGTGTAGATCTCCTGTTCATTGGGATGAGGTAGGAGAGAGGGAGCCGAGTTGGGTCCAGAGATTATTCAGCAGACTGTCGATATAGTAGCCCAGATCCGTGAGAGGATGAGGACTGCTCAGAGTCGACAGAAGAGTTATGCGGACCAGCAGAGGAGAGATTTAGAGTTCACCGTGGGCGACCATGTCTTTGTGAAAGTGGCACCTATGAAGGGTGTCATGCGATTTGGGAAGAAAGGGAAGCTCAGTCCGAGATTCATTGGACCATTTGAGATCCTTAACATAGTTGGGACACTAGCTTATCGTTTTGCTCTTCCGCCGAATCTGGCCGGAGTACACAATTCCACGTCTCAACGCTGAGAAATTATATGGCAAATCCTTCGCATGTCCTGAACTTTGAGCCGTTGCAGCTTACTCCGAACCTGTCTTATGAGGAGAGACCAGTGCAGATCTTGGACAGACAGGAGAAGAAACTTCGGAACAAGCTGGTTAAGCGAGTTAAAGTCAAGTGGCTTAACCATTCAGAGGAGGAAGCTACTTGGAAGTCTGAGCCAGAGATGAGGAGTCGGTATCCGGAACTATTCGGTGAGTTTTAATTTCGAGGACGAAATTTCTTTTAAGGGGGGAAGGATTGTAGAACCCATAAATTAGACTACGTATAAGTCATGCATAATTCCTAGTAT
This sequence comes from Primulina huaijiensis, assembly GCF_012295235.1. Lineage (NCBI taxonomy): Eukaryota > Viridiplantae > Streptophyta > Magnoliopsida > Lamiales > Gesneriaceae > Primulina > Primulina huaijiensis. The sequence continues at coordinate 3,218 of NW_027361588.1, forward strand.
TTAAATTAAAATAATTTTTATTGCATGAGAATTTAAATTCTTTCCGTTAAATTTAATTATTTTATGCAGTAGTTTAATTGTTATCATTTCAGTTAAATAAGTGAGGTCGGACTGGAGTTGGAGTAAAGAGATAAATTTTAATATTAAGAAAATATTCTTAGAATTTATTTAAGATAAATAATAAGTCATTTTAAAATAAAAGAAGCTTTAGGGATTTATTTAATTAACTTGAGATAAGTAGCAAATAAATTCTTTATGTCCAATAATTTAATTAATAGCCTAAATTAAAATATGTGACCAATTGAGATAAGTTAATCAAGGCTTATTTTAGTTAATAAATTATAATTTAACATGATAGTAAATTTACCTTTAAGATTTAAAGATCTAGCCATGCATGCAAGATAATGTTATTCCTTTACTAATTAATTAATTCACTAAAATACTTAATGGGTAGATAAAACTTTAAATATTTAAAATACATGAATTAAGCAATATTTCTACCTAATTTAGCATTCAAAATTTCGGCCCCCTCATTATCCAACCCAATCTTGATTATTTTGGCAACTATCCATTTATATCATTTCCTTAATCATTTCTTGGTTTGATAATTCCTACACTTGTAATCCTCATTAATTGATAATTAAGCAATTTTCCTACCCCATTTATCTAGTAGAAAAAAATCGGCCACCCTTATTTGAGATATAAAAATATTTGACAACCCATTCCTTTGATTCTTTCCTAATCCCTTTTCTTGTTAGATAATCTCCTAAACTTTTATTCACCAATAAATAACATTGAAGCAATTTTCCTACTCATTAACTAGCAAATAATCGGCCATCACCCCATTTAAAATCGCCTTCAAATCAAATCATATCATCTCATTTCCTTATCTCCCAAACTCAAAAGATAACAAGATTCATTCCTCCCTTTTATCTAGCACCTTCCCTCATTTCTCCCTAACCATTTTCTCCCCACCATTCCACCGAAATTCAGTAGGTTTCAGAGAGAAAATCGTGTGAGGTTGAGAGAAAAACAAGAAAGAAAATTAGAAACAAAAGAAGAACGCTTCGTCTCCTCCGCGCCGCGTCGTCGTAATCGTTTGTTTTCTTTCAAAACAAAAATCCAAGGCATGTCTATATTTATTTCACTCTTCAATCAAGCCATATAGATATTTTAAACATAGCACGTACATGAATTTATTGCAAGAAAACCGAAATACGTGATGGCCATTCTCGAAAATGCATGTGCAGATTTTTCTGTTTTCTTTCATGCTTCACGGTTCACTTGCTTTTGGTGTTTCACGTGGTTGGCTCGTGTCCAGGCTCCCAAGGCGGCATCTAGACACGTACTAGGACATGTTAGGACCATGTTGGTTCATTCTTTCAGCCCCAGACTCACTGAATACAGAAATGACAGCAACTCCCCCATGAGTGTCATATTGAGTTTGATTTTCTTTCAAGCTGCTATCAAGGGAAGTGTCTGATCTTGGCTGCCCTAGGGGCCTATAGCCATGGTTAGAACACCTCCCTAACATGTCTAAGACGTGACCAAGTCGCCCCTTTGAGGCTTGGTCCATGGTGGAATCGGTTTTAAATCAAAAGAACAAGAACAGCCCCTTTCCCGTCGGCCCCCTTCATTTTACAGTAGGTGGGGTGTCGAGTTTGTGGTGTGTTGTGGATCTTGGTTGGCTTTTTAGCCCTTATCCACTGTTCATACCATACCCCATGATGTCTAGATCAAGCCATGGCCAACCATATGGCCACTGGTATGATGCATGACAGCAACAAAACAAAATTTCAGAAACATCACCGTACAGATTTTTGTGTTCTCGGTTGAAGCTTGGTGTTGTCCTAGGTGTTGGTTTGGATTGTGGCTGGGCCTAGGGCCCTTAGCCATGGTTCAAAACATACCTTAGGACGTTGGAAAGAGGATCTGGTCGGTGGTTCAAGCCCCAATGGCCATTAGCCTTGCAAACGACGCATGCAAGTGCAAGCGCTACTGCTGTATTTTTTGGACAGCAACTTGACGCTTCGGTTCAGAGGCTCGTTCCAGTTCTTGGTTGGCTTTTAGCCTATGGCCTTGGACTGGACAGTACCTCATTGAGTTATAAAGGACATGTTTTTGGCCGTTTGTGATTCGGATCATTTTAGAGGTCGTACGAGAATTTACGGTGCAATGTGCCAAAGTGACTGTCGAAAGAGCGTTTCACGTTTTTGGCCTCCATTCGCTATATTTCGAATACTGTATATTTAGGAGCATTATTTCATCGTTTTTAAGAGTATTTTAATCATGACTAAACGTTGGTTTGGTGTTGGTTCGGGTTGGCACGGAGTCATGATTAAATACGAAGTCGTTGGGCGTAATTGTCTCGTTTTAGGATTCAATTACAAAGTTTGGTCAAGAAAATTATTTGCAAATATTTCATGTTAAATTTAGGTCACAGCGAGCCTAGAAACGATCCAATCCATGTGGTAAAATAATACAGGATATTTCATTATGCCAATTAATTAAATTAAGTGCATAAAAATATAAAATATTCATTTTTGAGATTTATGCGATATTGCTTGTGGCCATTTCACTATCATGGGATTATTATTTCATCCGGTCGTCAGTTACCGGTAAGTTCAGTTTGCACCACCCAGTATACTGTGGCATTAGTCTGATCAGATGTGCATTACTTCACCCGCTCGTCAGTTACCGGTCCGGTCACCAGTTACCGGTCAGTTCAGTTCAGTGCAGGGGCCACTTGCGTACACCATAATCTCAACAAAAAATTTATGACAGAGCTCGATTGAGCAAGCATTTCACTTATGATTTTTAGTCAGTTATGCACGTATTATAATTGCACATGACAAGTTATTTTCACATTATGCATCATGACATGATATTTTTATTCCCATGCAACTTTATTATATTATTTACTCGTTATTTAAGATATATGCATGCTGAGTCGTTAGACTCACTAGACTTTATTGTTGTAGGTACTGATGAGGTCGGGACCGAGGGCAGGGACCAGTGAGCTAGCTTGGGTCGGCAGTAGTGGAACCCGAGGACCTCATTTACAGCACTTGCCATTTTTATGTTCAAACAATTTTATCAGTTGTTGGATACTTTAACTTGTTATTTTGGCGAGTAATGATTTCTTCCGCTGTGATTTTGAACTTCAAACTTTACTTATCAGTTTATTTTATAAATGAGGCATTTTAATTATTTGAAAAGAAAATTTTAAATTTTTCTGCAAAATTTCAAACACGAATTTTCGGGCCATTATAAACATTTTCATAAACTTTTCATAATCATTTTCATAAACATTTTCGTAAACCTTTTCATATCCTCATAAACATATTCATATGAACATGCATAACTTGAACGTCAATATTTTTCCTTTTCCTCCTTTCATAACATAAATCCTTTCATCATGAGCATAAACTTTTTCCTCTTTTATTGAATTCAGATCGTTAATTGTGACTTTCCTCATCCTCAAAAAGTCGATGGATCCATCTACATGAAACCACAGTACTGGGCGGCGGGGACATCAGTGACATAAGATCGTCAACTGAGCCTTGGCTTATCCTCAAACATATCCTCATATCCTCATTAGTCACAATTACTTCACTTTCATCAACGTTTCATATTTTCATCACTTTATAAAAATCACTCATTTAATATCCTTTTCTTTTTAAAAACAAGCCTGCAACATTTTTTTTAACGTTATCGTTTCCTCATATAAATCCATAAACACTTTCAAAACGACCTTTTAACACATAAAATCCATAAATCTTTTAAGTAAACATCTCAACATCATAAACCTTTAAAATATGCATTTAAATCATAAATATTTAAAATAAATATTTTAACATATTAAATCATAAACTTTTAAGACAATCATTAACATTTGATCAAAAAATTTCATAAACATTTAAAATAAGCATTTTATCATATATTATTGCATTCGTGGCATTGCTAGGACGTCTACCCATTTTTCAATGTAAAATAACCGTTTTACCCTTAAGGCATAGTTTTTTTTTTGTATTTATCATTAAACCTCTAAACGACGATCCAAATCGTTCCAACTTAACATATAACCTTAAAACACTCATATAATTATTCCTTAGGCTTAAAACTTAGCTTTTCGATGGATTCCTCGATTCATTTTTAAACTTAGACGTACATCCCGATTTTGACTCGTATGGACTCGAAACTTAACCAAAACTTACCAAACTTGAACCAAAGCCTTCTAACACACAACTAAACCTTTACCAACCCAAATCCAGCCCATCTAGTCCCTTGAACACTTCCTAGCAGCTACTGAATTTCTGCACAAGGAATCCTAGTTCTAGAAGGTTTCAAACTCCTCATATCTCGGCTCCAGCCCTTAACCCCTTGGTCCAACCCCTGGCCGACCCTCTTAGGACCCTAACCGAACCCTCTAGGACCCTCTAAGACCAGCCCTCATGAGCCATGCACGAGGACGTGCATGGTTCTCTTGCTCACGCACATTCGCGACTAGATGGTGCTCTAGCCGTGTGCCCTTCCACTCCTAGTTCCTCCAGCCCTGCGTGTACCCCCTTGGCTTGTGGCTAGGACCCTCACGAGCCCTGCCGTTTGCCCTGAAGGAGCCCGCGCAGCCACCTGCCCCCTGGTTCCTCCAACAACCGCAGCTAGCCTCTCGAGTTCTCCCCACCGTGTGGCTCCTCTCTTAGTTGCTTCCTACCCTTGCACGGCCGCTCTAGGACCCTCATACCATCCTCTCACGTCTCATGGTCGCGACCCTAATAGCAGCAAGCCGCTGTGATCCTTAAGAAGCCCTTACACTACAAGAAAAATGACTTTCTGCAGCACTTCATCAACAGCGTGCATTAAAAGCACGCTGCGAATACTACTTTCCACGGCGTGCACCCATCCTAGCGCTGTTAATAGTGTTGCACTTGGAAGAAATAACGGCGTGCAGTAATAGCACGCTGCGGATAGTATTATTAACGGCGTGCAGTAAAAGCACGCTGCGGATAACCTATGCAATTTTCGCAGCGCACAATAAAGGTACGCCGTAAATAATATTATTAACAGCGTGCATGTTTATGTGCGCTGTTAAAATTAAATCATTTTTTTAAAAAAAATCGTGTTTAGACATTAACGGCGTACATTAATTGCACGCCGTCAATAGTATTATTCACGGCGTGCATATTATTAGCACGCTGCGGAAAATTGGTTCGAATTTTTAAATTAGCGATGGATTTACTAAAACCGTCGCTAATGTAATATTAGCGACGGTTTAAAAGACAACCGTCGCTAGTAGTCGCAAATTATCTATAAATATCCGATTGCCATTTCATTTTCTTCCACACTACTTTACAACATTCTAAATTTTCCCTCTTATACGATTTTGGTTTCGATTTAAGTATGTTTTTTTGCTTCAATTCTGATTAATTTTTTAAGTGTTAGTTATCAAAGTTTTATTATAATTTTTTTTTAAAATTTATTAAATAATAAAAGAAATTTTTTTTAAATTTTTACTAAAACTTTAGTGACGGGTTTTAAACCGTCGCTAAATGTTGCGACGGTGCTATCACCGTCGCTAAATTTAAACACAATCGCTAAATGCGCGACGGTTAAAATACCGTCGCAAATTTAGCGACGATCTCTTTGTTTATGAACCGTCGCTAATTAGCGAAGGTTTTTAAAAAACCGTCGCTAATATTTATATGTTCAAAGTCATTAACGGCATACATTGCACGTCGCGGATAACTGTATTAACAGCGTACATATGCACGCCGTGAGTAATAGTATTAACAACGTGCACATGTACGCCGCGGATAATTTTGAACTTTCAACAGCTTGCAACTTTACAGCGTGCAATGCGCGCTGCGGAAAGCCCATATGCACGCTGCGAAAAGCTATTTTTGTTGTAGTGTTAGCCGAAGAGTCCTTGTTCCCAAGGAGTCTATTTTCGTCCAACCTCTTCCTTGATCCCCATGTCCAGCCCTTATGTCCGCTTACCTAGGCCCTCAAACCCTCTTAAACTCATCCCTTATTGGTGTCCCTAAAGTGTCAGCCCTTCAAGCAATAATACATTAATGTTTGGATCACAAAAACTTGAGTTATTATCATGCCATGGCATAAAAAAGAAAATAAATATAAGGCCAACATATTTTCTATGCAAACATAATTAAAACATGTAATATGATGTGATAGATGAGAAAAAAGAGATTTATGGCATGCCTTTGCGTTTAAAACGCACGAATATCCGATGGTGATGCGAAGAACGGCGGTGAAGAAAACCCTAGGTTGAAATCCTTAAGAAACCGTGGCCTCCCCTTGCTGAATTACTTGTGTGTGCGTGTATTATGAGGGGAGGGGAGAGAATTTACAATTTGATGGGGTGTGGGGCGTGGGGTTGAAGGGTTATGGGTAGGTTTCTTTGTATATAATATAGCTAATTAATCACTAACCATGCTTAGGCCCATTAGTGGAGTTAATTGGGACCATTAGTGATTAATTGAAATATTAAAAATAAATTTGTTTAGTAAATTTTGTGAATTTATTAGCCGGGTTGCCAAAACGTTCGTATTTTTGTTGAAAAATCAACACCGATAAAAATTACGTCTCGGCTATAAAATCACCTCAAAACCCCATATTTTCAAAAATATGAAAAAGAATCAATCATATTTTAAATAATTAAAAATAATTATTTAATAAAAACATTTTCTATTTTTCAGCCCTCGGTCTCCGTTCTTCGATCGCAACTCGAATAACCTTTAAAAATACATTTTAATGCAATCATGTAGAAAAATATATTTTAAACATGTAAATAAGCACAACATAATTAATTAATGCAATTAAAATAGTTAGTTGAAATACACAAGGAATTTAATAATTTATATGCATGTGGTTCGCGTGAATCTTTAAATTTTCGAGGCGTTACAATCTTCCCCCTTAAAGCGAATTTCGAGCTTATCCTTAATAATCAAAAGTTTAGACTTAGTTTTAGTATCCCAAAAATCCACGCTTCCGCTGCGCTACTCTGATCTAACTTAAGTTCCAGAATGTCCTAACGTCTCTTTGATCCCATTTGAATTTTCCTTCTAAATCCTTATTTTGTATTTCGCAAATTAAAAACACAGTATTGACTTAGTGTTATACCATTATAACCTCGAATTTCAACTTTCCTCAAAATTCCCAATATAAAAAGATGAATGACCATGCGTATCGTATATTATTTTCTTTATTTTATACCCAAAATGTTCATCAACCTATCAAATTTCAACCTTAAAATCCCAAATGCATCCGCTAACGCTTAAATTTTCAAGCCTAATATCGATTCATCCTTAAAAACCTTGATTTAAAATTTCTTATAATACTAAAACCAAGATATCTCAAGGTTCTGAATATTCTTAAAAGTCTAAATCATAAAAATTCTTATCATATAACCCATTCAATTCGCACATATTGCTAAACTAGTCCCCAAATTCCTTAATATTTGCAAAATAAATTCTTAATTTCCTCAAAAATCATCCTAATTGGTCCTTAATTCCGAAAATCCTACCGTTAACCCATAAGTTCTCAATATTCTTAATTTCTTTCTACTGGTTTCCCATAACAAAATTTCAAAAATTTTAAACTTTTTCACCCAAAAATCAATTTCTATAACCAATCTTACCTTGCATCAAAACTTAAAATCCCAATTTATTCATTTTTATACTCCCAAAGATAATTGCAGTCTTCGAATCATTAATACTTACGTCTAATTCCCAAAAATTAATTCATCTACTAACCACGAATCATTAGTATTTTTTTAGAAAATCTATGTGTCTCAAAGCATTCATAATATTCATGATTAACTTATGGCCCAAAAAGTAGAATTTCAATACTAAAATCCAAAAATCAACATAGTCCAATTCCACCACAAAGCCAACATGCGTTGTAATCAAATAATTTCTTATTTCATATCGTAACACGTATAAAAATCATGAAGCATATAATCTTTTAGCATAACAAAGTCATGCAACCATGCAAGGTAAAAATCATTTGCCATGAACCCTTAAACATAAACGTCAATCAACTTCAAAATGTGTATGCACATGTAGCTTAAACATTTAGATCATGTAAACATGTAGGTAACATCACATAAATCATATAAAGCATGTAAACAAACAGATTGAGGCTTGACGACTGATCCTTCTGGCGCTGATGGTGGCACAACCCTTAACAGGCTCATTGCTCTGATACCAACTGAAACGTCTGCCCTTTTTATTGCTTA
>NW_027361589.1:0-433 GCF_012295235.1 Primulina huaijiensis
TGTACGGGTTACCTGGACTCTCTGCTTGTGCAGCGAAGATTTATCTGTCGCGCTATTCCAGTGATTGGTTCGAGATTAGGAAGAACGTCTGTTGGCCGAGCTTGGTTTCCTCCGTTGTGTGCCCAAAGTGCTGGAATCCGTCGGAATAACAGGACGCTTTCGCCTCTAGCGGCGAGCCCCCGGGTTCGCCGTGTAAGGTGAACTTCGAAGCAAGTGTCATGATCCGACCCCTATGGCTCTGATGGTTCACCTGGGTTGTTGGGATCAGTGGCACCACGTTCGTTCTCTTGGTCACGGAGTACCTCGTGGGGACGAGGCATCATCGATCTCTATTTGCCCCAGAAAAAGCGTCCCACGCTTCGTGCGAAAGACAATGGGTGCTGCTTTTGCATTGCCCATGCAGCTCCAGAAGTCGACATGGAATGCTACCTGG
>NW_027361590.1:0-422 GCF_012295235.1 Primulina huaijiensis
GGTTTGACAGCAGCCAAGAGGGCATGCAGCTGGGGTAGGGAGGCTAACGGTGGGTCCTTTAGGGTCTAAGGATGGTGGTACATGGTTGGGGCAGGGTCTGGAGTGGCTGGGCTGGCCGCTGGAGTGNAAGCACAAGACACGCAGCTTGTGTTATTGGAATTCAGACGCGTCCTGCTTGGGTTCCAGGGTAAGGGTTGGTCTGGGCTTGGTCTGGGCATGGTCCAGGGGAGGTTAGGGCCATGAGGGGTCAAGTGGTTAAGGGCTGGATGGGTCCTACACTAGGTGGGAGTTCAATGGTTCAAGGGAACACAAACACACACACGTGCAGAATGTTAGGACGAATTCCAGCAAGCTTTTGGTCGTCCAAGGCTTGTTTCTCGGGCTGGTCTTGCACAGTAGGGTCCCTAGATGGGTTGGCTAGG
>NW_027361591.1:0-266 GCF_012295235.1 Primulina huaijiensis
TGAGCTTACCAGCGATTTCTTATCAGCTGATCATTCAGCTGTACAGGTCATCAGTTGGAGAAAAGGACACACAACCGACAACAGTACAAAGCAGACTGCAACTCATAGTGGAACACCGCATTTCAGAGATTACAGTGTACGAATGTCAGAGGAATTTTGACGTGGCAATCAACGGATATAAAGATTCAAATTATATTTAATGTTACCATTGAAGAGAAGCATATAAATAGGTGAGAAAAGCAGTTGAGAAACACACATCTAATCGA
>NW_027361592.1:0-247 GCF_012295235.1 Primulina huaijiensis
ATGTGCAGGAAGAACACTCTCCGAAAAGAAATGCATAGATGGATCAGGAGGAGAAGGTTGTTCTGCAAACGGAAAAGTTTGTTCATGGAAAACCACATCCCTGGATATGTAGACCTCATTGGTATCAATATTGAGAAGCTTGTAAGCCTTGTAACCCAAGGGGTATCCAAGAAATACAGATTTTATGGCACGAGGGGAAAATTTAGAGCGTTGACTCAAAAGAGTGGAACCATAGCAAAGACATCCA
>NW_027361593.1:0-383 GCF_012295235.1 Primulina huaijiensis
AAATTAGGAAAAATTCAAAATAACATCACTATAATCTTCTCTACTGCGTTAAAATCATACACTATTCAATAATTTTCAATTTCTGTATGATTTAACAATTTATCAGATTTATTTAAAAAATCGACGAATTTCAAACATCACCAAAAATATAAAATTTATACCTCAAATCGAAGATCTCGTGTCAACGATCCCAGAACTGAAGTCGGTTCGTCGATTGGATAAACCGATAAGTCGCAATATCGAAAAGAAAAATCGAAAACCCTATTTCTTCTCCTCTCTCCTCTCTGACTTTCTGAATACGTAAGTTTCATATTTATCATTTATTTTATTTTATTTTTATTTTTTTTAATATTATATTATATTATATTAATAAAATAATATAA
>NW_027361594.1:0-233 GCF_012295235.1 Primulina huaijiensis
TGTGTCAAAGACTACATGCACAAGTTTAACGTCTTTGTGCAAGACCGTATTTGAGTGGTTTTGAAAGTGAGTGTGTGTGTGAGAACTGAACAAGGATGTTCTCACACACTGATGGAAAAGGCTTCTAAACTAAGCTGATACAACGATGAAGAATTTCCTTTGGGCTGATTGCATCTGAAAGCTGATACGCAACTGAGCGTGTCCTTTTCTGTTTTTCTTCTCAACTCTTTTCA
>NW_027361595.1:0-1524 GCF_012295235.1 Primulina huaijiensis
CTTGTCTTGGCCATCCCTTGAACGTGTCATTGTTTACTTAAAATTTAGAATTGGCATGGGGACAACCGAGAGTATCCATGGCTAGCTTCCTTAATGTTTTTTTTTATCTTCAAAGCTTCATTTTGCAAGATCCAACCATCAACTTATTAATCCAAGTATAGATTCTTGATCCTTACCTTAAGAGCTTCAAGGGGAGGTAATTTTCATCCATTTCCAGCATGTTTCGAAATTTAAATGTTGGAGGATTTGTGATTTAATTGTTGATATGTGTTCTTGAGTGTATAGAGATTATAGAACCGTAATCAGATCGAAGAACAAGTTGATTTTGGAATTGTTATAATTTTCTAATTTTATCGATTGAAATTGAACAGATTTGGATTATGGATTGATTACAGATTGTAACGGATATGGGTTATGGTTTATAATTGATATATGTTGTTATTGTATTGACGGGGATATCGGGATTGTGCCGTTATGCCGTTGATTTGAATTAAATTCAGATTAATCAGATTCAATATTGAATTGTGAATGGAATGGTGATATCATTATTCTCGATATGTCATTTCAGATTTATAGAGACAGTCTTGAGTTCAGCACTTATATTGCTTCAGACCGAGACTACGAAAGAAAGGTATAAGTCAATGTCGAACCCGGGAGAATGACTCGAGTTAGATATAACTTGAGTTTTCCTAAACCACATACTTATTGTTATTATATGCATTGATTTGAATTGATATGATTGTTCTATTAATTTATAGAAAGCGTGATTAGACGATTGGTCTTGTGACAGAGGTGCCAGACTGTGATAGAGTAGTCACTGGCCCATTGCACATTGTCACAGAGGAGTTATTGGCGGAGGTGTCAAAGTCTTTGACGGATAGGTCAAGACACTAGAAGTTTGGTTTATATCGATGTTTGATCAGGAGTGGATTTACTTCTATTAATGAGATTCGATATAGTATGCCAACGTCTTGAAACCGGGATCCCTAGACTAGGAATGAGTCTAGTCGGAGCTGTAGAGTCACGAGTTATTTACAGTTTTATATCGATTTATGTTTTCAGATTTAATACATGTGATTGATATTTGTTTCATGCTTTTATATCGACTATATGATTGCATGTTTTGTTGATTTATACTGGGATGTATTTCTCACCGGAATTATCCGGCTGTTGTCGTGTTTGTATGTGTGCATGGCAACAGGTGGGACAGGATCGGGGTCAGGAAGAAGATGAGAGAGATCGTGATTAGAGTGGAGACTTCGGACTTTGATGTAAATAGGGTTTGGAACACTTGACATTTAGTTGTTACACCTTAGTTTGAGTTTGATGTTTGTTGTACAAGACTTGTACTATTATACTGATATGTATATTAGATGAATTTCCTTACGTTCCGCACTGTAAAAAAAATAAAAATTGTAGACCCAGATTAATTATATTGATCCAATTATCCCAATGGCGATTAAGAAGATGATTAGCTTTCGGGTCCCCACAGATGTAGTGGAAGAAGACAGTGATGATGGAGAG
>NW_027361596.1:0-813 GCF_012295235.1 Primulina huaijiensis
AGAGTGGCCTTGCTGCCACGATCCACTGAGATTCAGCCCTTCGTCTCTCCGATTCGTCCCTCCCCCACGTCTCAAATAGCACATCGAAACAATATCGGAGGCTGTTCGGCCCATTCACCCTGCACGGACCACGCCTTTGGCTTGCAAAGTCTTGGAACGAGAAATTTTCTGTACCAAGTGTACGAGCCCCGACATCAAGTTTTTCCTGCGTCCCTGATCGCACAATTCTGAAAGGCCCAACACCGTGATTTCTCCGATTCCCATATTGCTAGGATCACGGTCAAAGATATACTCACTCGCGTGGGAAACAGCTTGATTCCCCCGAGCCAATTTTGTTTTCCCCAGAGTTTTCGCCTGTAAGGAATCCTTCCGTTTGTGTTGAACTGGTGTCGACTCGTTCGAAAATTTCACGGAACGTGTGAAGTGGGTGAGAAAAACCACGATCCTCCAGGGCCAAGATTGTTTTCCTACGAGTTTTCACGCACAAACAACGCGCCTATGGGTGCTGGAACATGAAACGCTAATGTGCCCAAAGACCCGCGCACGCGCGGCAAAAGTGTTGATTCCCCCGGGCTAATGTAGTTTCTTTCCCGGTGTTTTCTTATGCAAGGAATGCATTCCTGGTGTTGAGTTCGCATTTACTCGTATGGAAATTTCACGAACCTCGAGGTTACTCGTTTGAAAAAATTTAGTGAAACTCAAAGGTTACTCAAGCCCCGAGCACGTTCAGCAAGTGGCCGACACGGGTTACAAAAATCACGGTTCTCTCGAGACGTCGTCGATTTCCCTCGAGTTTCCACGTGTAAATAATGG
>NW_027361597.1:0-621 GCF_012295235.1 Primulina huaijiensis
CTGCGGCAATGTTGTTGAATAATGTCCATACTAAAGCAGTGGATACAACACCATATGAGATATGGATGGGGAACCTCCCAAGTATTCTTACATGTGAATATGGGAATGTCCTGCTTATGTGAAGCAGACAGTGGGAGACAAATTGGATAGTAGATCCACTTTGTGCTACTTTGTAGGATATCCAAAGAATTTTGTTGGATATTATTTTTATCATCCCAATGAAGCAAAAGTGTTTGTTTCAAGAAATGTCATCTTTTTGGGAAAGAAGTTTCTATTAAATATAAAAGGCAAGATGATAGAACTTGAAGAAATTCAAGATACTCTCTCAACTGTAGAAGTTAAACCTAATCCCCAACAACCAGTAGTTGAAGTACACGCTCCTAGAAGGTCTGATAGTGTAATCAGACCAACTGCAAGATACACGCCTCTTTATGAACAAGGCCATGATGAGCCTTGTGTTGGATGTGATCCAATGATCTTCAAAGAAGCAACTCCATTCCTCAATGGAGACATCAAAGAAGATATTTATATGTCTCAACCTGAGGGATACATATCAGTAGAAAGTGAGCATAAGGAATGCAAACTTCAGAGATCAACATATGGTCTCAAGCAGGCGTCCAG
>NW_027361598.1:0-641 GCF_012295235.1 Primulina huaijiensis
CGATCGCTTTTTACGCGATCGCCGACCATCATCCTGAGGTCTTTTTCTGGGATTGGACATGTCAGTGTCCAGAATACTACACTCGGACCCACAACTAACACCAGACACAGAATGTCGATCAAAATCCTGATCAGGATCATCAGTCGACATATGACTGGGAATCATCTCCAGAATGGGTGAACCCTGTCGAGCAATCAACTCGTCCAACATAGAAGTGGCATCAGCAGGGGATGCAGGAAAGGATGGAACCGAGTGACTGCTATGATTTTCAATACAAACCTCCGGGGGAACAAACACAGTCACCACATCCAGGCGTGGAGATCCAAGGTCATTCACGCAATCAACATAAGGAACACTCTCATCGTCCTCAGCCACCAGGACCTCAGGAGGGTCAGAAACAGAGGCCTCCTGATGAGAACTCAAACCGACAGAGGGATCAGTAACACCTAATCCAAGCTCCTCAGAGCCTACCTCTGTCTCCTGCAAATGGGAAAGAACTCCAAAAGAGTTCGAAGCAAGAGGATCATCCCTCGGGAGAGCCTGACGAACAGGCCTCCGTCTCTGTCTACGTCGGGGACCAGGGCCATGGACATGACGCTGGGGCTGTGGTCCCGGGACAATGACAGGGGCTGCACCCTCAG
>NW_027361599.1:0-688 GCF_012295235.1 Primulina huaijiensis
AGATTGATCCACATGGGAAGGGAAAGAAGCGTTCTTTCCAAGGTCTGAAGAAGAACGTGCCCTTGATGAGGCAATCTCCGAATCCCGTTGTGGCAGCCACACTAGTTAAGGCTGACAAGACTGCTGATGAATGTCATCACTGCAAGAAGCCTGGACATTGGAGGCGTAAATGCAGGGAATATCTTGCCCAGAAAAGTTCATGAAATGGTATGTTCTTTATCGAAGTAAACATTTCAATTAACTCTACTTCTTGGGTATTAGATACCGGCTGTGGCTCACATCTCTGTAATGAGTTGCAGGTGATGGGAAGAAGTAGGAGGCTTAGGGAAGGTGAGACCTTCTTGTGGATGGGCAATGGAGCAAGGGTTGCTGCCAAGGCTATAGGAGATGTTTACTTGCTTTTGAACAATGATTTTAAGTTTATTTTGAGAGACGTTTTGTTTGTACCGGAGTTGGTGAAAAACATTATTTCCATTTCTATGCTAGATAAAGATGGATATTCTTGTTTATTTAGCAAAGTTGTTTGCAACATTTACAAGAATGGTACTGGAGAACTTGAAAACGATCTCTATAACTTAAAATTGAAAGATATTCCACTAAATGTCCATTTAAAGGCAGACACCATATGAGATATGGATGGGTTAGCCACCCAAATATTCTTATCTTAGAATATGGGGGTGCCCTGCTT
>NW_027361600.1:0-258 GCF_012295235.1 Primulina huaijiensis
CCGAGGACGTTTCTGGTATTCCGCCTGACCGTGAAGTGGAATTTTTTATTGATCTAATGCTGGGCACCGTTCCTATATCTAAAGCACCTTATCGTCTAGCACCCGCTGAAATGAAAGAATTGAAAGATCAAATTCAAGAATTGCTAGACAAGGGTTTCATACGCCCTAGTTACTCTCCATGGGACGCTCCGGTATTATTTGTGAAAAAGAAAAATGGTAGCATGCGTCTTTGCATCGATTATCGGGAGCTTAACCGGG
>NW_027361601.1:0-494 GCF_012295235.1 Primulina huaijiensis
CAAAAACATTTTGGCCCATTTAAAATTTCACAAATGTGTTAGCCAGCCAATGGTCCAACAACTCAAGGCCCGTGACACTTTGATATTTCAAAACACATTTTGAAAACCCTAGTCGTCATCGCCGTCGCCGGAGCTCCGTCGCCGGATTCCGGCCAACAAAAATATTTTTTTTTTTTTTTGAAGGGGCTGTTCGGCCAGCCCCTCGGGCTGCCCTAGCTGCCCGTTTCGGGCAACCCCTCGGGCAGCCCAAGCTGCCCGAAATGGGCAGCAACATGCTGCCCGAATTTTCCCCAAAATTCAGCCTCGGTTTTGTTGCAAAAATATTTCTCATGCGGTTAGAAATCGATCTCAATATAATATCATGTAAATGCTACACAAAATCGTAACCATAGCTCGGATACCACTTGAAAGGGGATCCGTTACGGTGACCGGAAACGCAACGGAAGCAAAAAAATTTTGATGTAAAAATTTCGGCCACCAAGTAAATAGTGTGT
>NW_027361602.1:0-4288 GCF_012295235.1 Primulina huaijiensis
CCATTATTCGAGAAGCATCGCGAAACGATGGGTTTGAAGCATATGTGTAGTTGGCTCTAGTGCAAGTAGGAGATTGTTAGAGTAGGTGCACGTCGAGCCAAGTGTTGGCCGAGGGTTCACGTTGAAACTCTATGTATGAACAATCTTTATTTTAATAATATTTGAAATTATTATTTTGGCACATCTTTATCTGTATATCCATGCTAGTTGCATAGATAATGTAACATCCCGAAAATTTTAAGGTCCACGCAAACCACATGCATGCAATTATTAAATTCTCTTTTATTTTAATTACTTGTTTTAATTGCATAAATTGATTATGTTGTGCATATTTGCATGTTTAAATTATATTTTCTACATTTTTTCATAAAAATGTATTTTTAAAGGTTATTCAAGTTGCGATCGAAGAACGGAGACCGAGGGCTGAAAAATAGAAAATGTTTTTATTAAATAATTGTTTTTAATTATTTAAATTATGGGTGATGTTTTTTCTTATTTTTGAAAATATGGGGTTTTGAGGTGATTTTATACGCCGGGTCGTAATTTTTATCGGTGTTAGTTTTTCAACAAAAATACAAACGTTTTGGCAACTCGGCTAATGAATTCACAAACTTATTTAAGCAAAATTATTTTTAAATATTCTAAATATTTTAATTAAGTACTAATGAGCCTAAATTATTTACTTAATGGGTCAAAGCCTTATTAGTGGCTTAATTAAGTATTTAATATGCAAACTTGACCCCAAACCCTCCCCAAAACACACACCCACTCCTTTTACACAATTCAAACTCTTCCCTTGCACTCCAAACTCAACTACACGGCACACACCAGATTTTTTTTGAAGAGAAACTTTTGAAAATTCAAGGGAAACTTGTGAGCTTTGAAGAGAATTCATCCTAGAATCTCCTACGTCAAAGTTCTTCGCATCGTCATCGAATATTCATGTGTTTAAAACGCAAAGGCATGCCATATTCTTCTTTTACTCATCATCACACCATATTATTTATTTTATGTTGAAATTGCATGAAAACAAGTTGCACCTTTGAAGATTTTCGTATATACACCTTATATGATTTTTAAAACATGTATTTTGATCCAAAAACCATGAATTTCATGTACCTAAGGGGCTGCCATGGATAGGGTATTAATATGGAATGATTTATAGCCAAAACATGATAAATAATTGAGAAAACAAGGCTAGAAACGGTGGGCAAAAATTCAATAGGAAGGGCCGAGAGTTTGAAGGTTGTGTGCATGTATGTGGCTTGTTGCCTCGTTTCTATGCATGAGGTCATGGGGCTTGGCCGGGGCTGGACCAGAGCTTGACTAGGGTCCGTGAGGGGTCAAGGAAAGAGTCCTAGCCACGTTAGGACTCGAGATCAGGGGCTGGGGAGGAGTCCTAGCAAGCTAGGACTTCACCCGAGAGTTGCAGCAAAAAGGTAGCGCAGGGTACAACAATTTGTGCAAAGGCTATGGCTCGGCCAGGGGCTTTCGGGCTGGGCTAGGTTAGGTCCTTAGGGCCCTAAAAATGGGCACAAGGGGCTGGTTCAAGGTCTAGGTCCTATCAACAGAAACGTGGAGTCCAAGGTAGGTGGGTTTCTCTGCCATATTATGCTATTGCTGGTGGAGCTTCGGTTTTGGAGCTTGGGGTTGAGTCCATAGGTTATAAGGGTTCAGTAGGGTCCATAGGGGTTCTGGGTTGAGGTTGGCTTAAGAGGGTTCGCTGCTGGCTCAGCTGGAGGTGCAAAACGTGAGGGAAGATCACAAAGTGCGGGCAAATCTGGTACTTGGTTGCTGGGTTTGTGCGTGGGTTGGGGGGTGAGGTTCGAGGGCCTGGGTTGGGTCAGGCGAGGTCTGAGTGCGGTCTAGGCTCGGTGAGGGTCAGTGCTGGTAGATGGTTAGGTGGCTGTAAGGTTCTTAGGAGGAGAAGAGTCCCAATACAAGCAAACACCTCACACGCACACACACATGCAATCTAGTGTAGTGTGCAGCAGGCTTTTTGAGGGTTTAAGGGGCTATTCTAGGGCTTGGGCTTGGTCAAGAGGGTGCCTAGATGGGTTGGCTAGGTTTTGGCTCAAGGTGGCTCGGGCGTGGCTCGAGTAAATTGGGAGATGGCTCGGCGGGTTCGTTAGTATGTCAAAAACGAAAATTAAAGAAGGAAAAATAGATCCATGGGTCCACGGGGGTGGCTCATGACTTGGAAGGGTAGAATAGGTAATAAAAATTCTATGTTAAAAATTTGGAATCAAAATATTGAGTTTTGGATTTATTCGGGTTTTAATCGCCGCACGAAACGCTAATTAACGAAGTATTTGAAAAGCTTAGTTTTACGATTTATAAAATTTTGAAAAATTATATTTAAGCTCAAATAATTATTAAAAGTCTAAGTTTTTAATTTGGAAATTTTATATTAAGGTTTGGTTTAATTCGGGATTAAAACGCATTAATATGTCACATTTAAAGATTAATTTAAAAGCCCTCGATTAAAGCTAAATAAAAATACGAGAAAATTTATGTAAGCTTAAATAATTATTTGGGACATGTTAGAGTCAATGAAATTAAGAAAATGTCAAAAACGGGAAATTTTACGTCCACGGGTATAACGGTCTTTTTACACCTAAAAATTAGTAAACGTCATGGCAGTGCCCTGAATAATGTTTTATGTGCTAATATGATTATTTTCTATAGTTATGGATGTTTATGGAATTTTATATGTTAAAATGATATTTTAAATGTTTAGGAGATTTTATATGTTAAAATGATATTTTAAATGTTTAGGAAATTTTATATGTTTATGATTTAATATGTCAAAATGTTATTTTAAATGTTTTGAGGTTAAAATGATTATTTCAAATGTTTATGAGTTTTACATGTAAATAATGATTTTTAAATGTCTATGGATTTTTTATGATTTATGGAAGACATTTAAAAGACATGTTGCATGCTTGGTTTCAAAAAACAAAATTATATGTTATTCATGATTTTTATAAAGTAATGAGAAAGTAAACGTTGAAGGAAGTGAAGTAATTGTGACTAATTCGATAATGTTGGAGATATCGTGAGGGTGACGGTCCCAGTGGGAGCCCGACGATTGTATTTCTATTATTACGAATATGTGGTAACGGTATGAAGTAACGGTAAGAATGAGAATATCGTGAGGGAAAAAGCCCTAGAAGAAGCTCATTTATGGGAAAAGGCCCCAGAGGGAACCCCGACGATCGTAATTTTATTCGAAAGAGGATAGGCCAGTGCCCAGTTGACCGGTGAGAGTGTTGCTGGTGTCCCCCGTCGCCCAGTACTGCGGTTTCATGTAGATGGATCCATCAACTTTTTAAGGTTTAAGGAAAGTCACAATTAACGATCTGAATTCAACAAAGGAAAAGGAAAAAGGAAAAATGTTTATGATCATGAAAAATGCTTTATGTTATGTCATGTTGAGGAAAAAGAGAAAATTTAAGGTTTATGTTTGCATGTCATGAAAATGTATATGTTTAAAGTTGATACATCATTATGAAAATATTTTTATTTAAAGTTCATGCATCATAAAAAAGTTTACGAAAATGTTCATGTTTGAAGTTTATGCATCTTCATGAAAACGATAATTTAAGTACGAGTATTTTTCACTGTTGCATGTGATTTTATACGTATTACTTGTTATCAAGATTATGGTGTGTCGAGTCTTTAGACTCACTAGGTGTGATTGATGCAGGTGATTATGATAATAATGTTTATGGAGGTCTTGATGGTTGACTTTGTTGGACTGAAGGTGCACATAACCGGAGGACCGACGCTAGTTTCCGCACTAGTTTATGATTTATGATTTTAAGTGATGTTAAATCTATATTTTTACGACAATTTATTCATGAGTGATTTTTTAGAGGGTATAGTATGGGCTATATTTTTCAAATGGCATTCTCATGTCTAGTAAAATGTGTGATAATTTTTATGCTAAAATATTTCTTTTGGTTTTCAAATTATAGTTGGTTGAGTTATTTTAAAATGATGTCAAAAATATTTTATGTTTCGGTCGAATGCTATGGAAGGTTTGAAAATGATGTCAAAAATATTTTATCTGTATACCCATGCTAGTTGCATAGATAAAGTCCTTGAATATACAAATAGTAGAAAGAATATGAGATGCGCATGTGATGAGTATCATGAAACTCATATTTGGAATAATGTATATTCTAAACAGTTCCTAGTCGATTCAGCCGCTGCTAAGAATGATAAAGACCGCTCGAGCTTGAGACTAGTATCTATGATGTGAGTACCATGTTTCATTGGTAGG
>NW_027361603.1:0-304 GCF_012295235.1 Primulina huaijiensis
AACAATGATGATACATACCATGTAATTTCTTTTTCGGTATGTTACGGTTCTCCCCCTAACATTGGGAAGATTTCCTCATTAAAATGATAATCAGCAAAACGTGTTGTGAACACGTCCCCTGTCTGAGTTTCAAGATATCGAATGATTGATGGACTATCATAACCGATATAAATTCCAATCTTTCTTTGAGGTCCCATTTTCTTTCTTTGCGGTGGTGCAATAGGCACATACACCATACATCCAATAATTCTCATATGACAAATGTCTGGTTCTTTACCAAATGCAAGCTGCAATGGGGAATATT
>NW_027361604.1:0-319 GCF_012295235.1 Primulina huaijiensis
ATTATTGATATAGTAGACAAGTACAGAACTATTGTAGATTCTTACTAGGAGATGGTAAGATTCGGACCTGAAATGGCCGAAGAATGAATAATATACGGTAAGGATTCTCGATTTTGAATTCTTTTGACATCCGTATTATCTATGATTCAATGATTATCGAAAGGAATGGAGAGATTCCTTATGTATTCAGTTGATTAACTGAGCGTATCATGGACTGAGTTGCCAGTAGCAGGAGAATTGCTAAAGTCTCCCCAGATGAGATTCCGAGTTCGCTTTATATCAGGGAGAGTGTTTTCAGCCTTGATTCGATACCAGGTAC
>NW_027361605.1:0-458 GCF_012295235.1 Primulina huaijiensis
CGGCTATCGTGTTTGCACTGAAGATATGGCGACACTATCTTTATGACGAGAAATTTGAGATCTACTCTGATCACAAGAGCTTGAAATATCTGTTTTCTCAGTCAAAATTGAATATGAGACAGCGACGATGGCTTGATCTACTGAAAGACTTTGATTGCGAAATCAAATACTATCCCGGGAAGTCGAATGCAGCAGCGGATGCCTTGAGTCGAAAGGTATGTTCTTTATCCTTGTCGACGATAGGTGTTTCGAATATGATAGAAGATTGTTGCTTTTCTGGATTAGCATTTGATACAGATAGTAGACCGTTGCGACTTGCTACTATTCAGTGTGAACCAGATTTGATTGTTCGCATCAAAGAGGCACAAAGAACCGATCAAAGTATTCAGAAGTCGATTAATATGGTCCGATCTGGGCATTTGTCCGAGTATCAGGTACTTGATCATGTTCTGTATGTG
>NW_027361606.1:0-1085 GCF_012295235.1 Primulina huaijiensis
ATAATTGTTAAACAAGAACAAGCTTATTCTATGCAAGAAGTAAAATATATTTTACAACAAAGATATAGTAAACAGAATCCAGTTACTATACAAGATTTCGTAAAAGAGATTAATAATCTTAAAGAACAAATAAAAATTTTACATCAGAATAATACTCATTTGAGTTATCGTATCTCTGTTATTGAAAATAACAAAGAAGAATCTGATATTATTGATAATAATCAAAATATTTCATTTAATGATGATAATCATTTATCTGTTTTGAGTATGATCATATCTCAAAAATGGTATACAAATATTACCTTATTAATTGATAATTCTTATAAAAAGAATTTCATTGCTGTGATAGATAGTGGTGCAGATTTGAATGTTATACAGGAAGGATTAATTCCTACAAAATATTTTCATGAAATTACTCATTCTCTCTCTCATGCAGGAGGAGAACCTTTAGAAATAAATTATAAATTACCTAAAGCTTATATTTGCAAAGATAAAAACTGTATTCAAACCAGTTTTTTATTAGCAAAAGATATATCTAGCCAATTAATACTTGATTTACCTTTTATTTATCAAATTTATCCTTTAAAACATGTTGATGAAACAGGTATAATAGGAACTTATCAAGGTAATCCTATTTCTTTTCAGTTTATGACTAAACCTGTTCATAGAATTTTAAATGAATTACAAGAAAAGATTGATAGAAAAACTTTTCAAATTAATTCTTTAAAAGAAGAAGCTAAAATGTTAACTATAGAAGATACATTAAAAAATCCTAAATTACAGGATAAGATTAAATTTATTTATAATAAATTTTCATTAGAAATATGTAATGATCTTCCAAATACTTTTTGGAATTGAAAAAACATATAATCTCTCTTCCATATGAAGAAGATTTTAAGGAAATAAATATTCCTACCAAGGCTCGTCATTGTCAAATGAAATCTGAATATTTAGAATTATGTAAAAAAGAAATTCATTCTTTATTAGAAAAGGTTTAATAACACCTTCTCAATCTCCTCGGTCATGTACTACTTTCTATATTAATAAACATTCTGAGCAAGAAAGAGGTGTACCTAGATTAGTAA
>NW_027361607.1:0-336 GCF_012295235.1 Primulina huaijiensis
GGGTGTGAAATTGTGGTGTTTTCAAAGCCTAGATGACTTATTTATGAATAAATTAACATGCTAATGGGCTTTGGTTTTGGGCTTGCAAGTTTAAGGGTAATTGGGCCTTTTTTAAATAATTAAATTGGGTCCAATAACACTTAATTAATTAAAGAATAAAATTTTATAAAATAAGTTTCCATAAAATAAAATTTTTGATCTTTTAAAACTCCTCGTTTGCCCAAAACTGGCTTCCCGGGAAAAATCGAGTTCGACTCGTAAAATAATTCGAACTCCAACATTTTTTTTAGGAAAATTAAATCATTTTTAATCATATTAGGAATCCTTGCCATTATT
>NW_027361608.1:0-409 GCF_012295235.1 Primulina huaijiensis
TTTACAAATACATGGTCACCAACCTGAAATTCCAATCGACGACGTTGCACATCAGCATAACTTTTCTGTCGACTCTGGGCAGTGTGCATTCTATCTTTAATCTTGGTTTCCAATTCGGCTGTCTGTTGCACCAATTCAGGGCCTAATAACTTTCGTTCTCCTCCTTCATCCCAATGTACTGGAGAGCGACATTTTCTACCATATAATGCAGTATATGGTGCCATTCCAATGCTTGATTGATAACTATTGTTATATGTAAACTCAACCAACGGTAGTTTACTGTCCCAACTACCTAGAAAGTCAATAGTACAGGCCCTCAACATATCTTCTAAGACCTGATTCACTCGTTCTGATTGTCCATCAATTTGAGGGTGGAATGCTGTACTAAATGCTAATCGAGATCCCATAG
>NW_027361609.1:0-395 GCF_012295235.1 Primulina huaijiensis
CCGGCGTTGTTTTACAATTATTCAATCGTAAATCAACAAGCCTCGCAGTACAGTGTACAACCAAACCAGTCTTTTTCATAAAACATACATTGTCTTTACAATGTAAACAACTTAAAAAACGAGTGCGGAAGCGAACAATGTAAAAATAAAAGATAGCCAAATGCCAAAGTATGTCTTGATCAACTGAAACCTTGTTACCATCCCCAGAAATGCATTTGCTCTTCTTCTTCAACTTGTTTTTCATTCTTATCTGGGAGTGAGAGGTGTAAGGGTGAGTATTTTGTGAAATACTCAGCAAGTGGGGGACGATCGATCACAATAACACAAGAATATACATATATAGATCTTAGCAATTCGAAATTTTCCGTGTCTCAACAAACGTCGGAACAATAAAT
>NW_027361610.1:0-686 GCF_012295235.1 Primulina huaijiensis
CGAGAAGGGGCGCGCATATGCGCCAGCAGATTACATTGTTATATGACGAGACCGTAGGTCTCGCGCATATGCGCCGGTTGAGGTCGCGCATATGCGCGAGACGTGCAGAATGAAAAATAAGCCAAGTGTCCTTGCCATGCATATAACATGTAATCTCCCATTCTCCTTCATTCAGAGCTAGACCACCGAAGGAATCCATGGGAGGACTCTCAAATTTTTTTCAAGCTTAAGAAATTGACTTCACACAAGCCGATCATCCGATTTTCGATCCGAGACTAGATTCGTGCTCCTCTCATCAAGATCTATCTAAGGATGTAAGTGTTATTACTTTTCAACATGATTTGAAGTTGAGATGGTTGGGGGAAATCAGAGTTTGATTGTTAGTAATTGTTCTTGTGATTATTGGGAACGTTTATTCGCAACCGGATCGATGAAATGGTACCGTATGCAATTGTTGTGAATTTCAGCATATATTGATTGAATTGAATAGATTTTGACATCCTGGAATTAGAATTGGGATGATATAATCTTGCTTATGAGTTATTGATATTGATTATTGATGTTTGCGTTGACCGGTATCGCAAGATTACGCCGTTATGCCGCCGGAATGTACCGAGATTGAATATTGATCCGTATGTGTTCTTCTTTGAGTTAGAGATTGATATGGTGCATTGTATATATGTCAT
>NW_027361611.1:0-1324 GCF_012295235.1 Primulina huaijiensis
AATTCTTTAATAAAAACATTTTCTATTTTTCAGCCTTTGGTCTCCATTCCTCGATCGCAACTCGAATAATATTTAAAAATACATTTTAATGCAACTATGTAGAAAATATAATTTTAAACATGCAAATATGCACAACATAATTCAATTAATGCAATTAAAATATTTAATTAAAATACAAGAGAATTTAATAATTGTATGCATGTGGTTTGCGTGGACCTTTAAATTTTCGGGGCGTTACAATCTCCCCCCCTTAAATTGAATTTCGTCCTCGAAATTCGCTTATACTTAATAACCCAAAGTTTAGACTTAGTTCTAGTATCCCAAAATTTCACGCTTCCGCTGCGCTACCCTGATAAAACTTAAGTTCTAGAATGTTCTTATGTCTCCTGGACCCCAATTAATTTTACCTTCTAAATCCTTATTTTGCAATTCGCAACTTAAAAAGACCCATAGCGACTTGGTGTTATGTTATTATAATCTCGAATTTCAACTTTTCTTAAAATTCCCAAAATTAAAAGAAGGATGGTCATACTTATCATATATTATTTTCCTTATTTTATACCCAAAATATTTATGAACTTATCAAATTTCAACCTTACAATCCCAAACGCAACTGCTAACGCTTAAATTTTCAAGACTAATATTGTTTTATCCTGAAAAACCATTGGTTAACATTCCTTATAACATTATAACCAAAACATCCCAAAGTTCCAAATATTCTTAAAAGTCTAAACCATAAAAAAAATTCTTACAATTTAAACCATTCAATTATCGCTTATTGCTAAATTAGTCCCAAAATTCCGTAATAATTGCAAAACTAATTCTTAATTTCCTCAAAAATCATCCTAATTGATTCTTAATTTCGAAAATCCTACGATTAACCCCTAAGTTCTTGGCATTCTTAATTTCCTGCTACGAGTTCCCCATAACATAATTTCGATAATTTTAAATTTATTACCCAAAAATCAATTCTCATAATCAAATCTTAACTTTCATCAAACTTAAAATCCCAATTTATACATTTCTATATCCCAAAGTCGTTACAAATCCCCGAATCATTATTCCTTACGTCTAATCCCCAAAAATTAATTCAACTAGTAACCATGAATCATAAATATTTTCTTAGAAAATCTACGTGTCCCAAAGCATTCATAATATTCATGATTAATCTTATAACCCAAAGAGTAAAACGCCAATACTAAAACCCAAAAAAATCAACATAGTCCAATTCCACCACGAAGCCAACATGCGTTGAAAAAAACAATTTTTCATTTCATAGCATCATGCAGGTAACAACATAAAATCATATAAAGCATTTAAACTT
>NW_027361612.1:0-495 GCF_012295235.1 Primulina huaijiensis
ATTTCTCACCATAAAGATAGTGCCGCCAAATCTTCAAAGCAAAAATCACAGCAGCTAACTCCAAATCGTGAGTGGGATAATTCTTCTCGTAGTCCTTCAACTGACGAGAAGCATATGCTATTACTTTCCCCCGCTGCATCAATACGGCACCTAACCCCTACTTAGAAGCATCTGTATATACAACAAAATTTTCAGTACCACAAGGAAGTACTAAAACAGGGGCAGAGGTTAACTTATCTTTCAATGTTTGAAACGCTTGTTGGCACTCAATGGTCCATTCGAACTTGGTAGCTTTCCGTGTCAAACTTGTCAATGGCAAAGCTATCTTTGAAAATTCAGCTATGAACCGTCGGTAATACCCTGCCAAACCAAGAAAACTCCGTACCTCTGAAATTGTCTTTGGAATAGACCATTGCTTGATCGATTCAATCTTTGAAGGATCACCGAAACTCCTTCTTTTGAAACAATATGGCCCAAAAATGCCACCTGCTCCAA
>NW_027361613.1:0-724 GCF_012295235.1 Primulina huaijiensis
AACTAACATGTAGTCATGATTAAAATACGCCCAAAATGATGAAATTATGCTCCAAAAATGGTGAGGGTCGAAATCTAGGTGAAATGGAGGCCAAAACATGAAACACTCTTTCGAGAGTCAATTTGGCACATCGCACCGTAAACCCTCGTACGACCTCAAAAACGATCCGAATCACAAACGGCCAAAAACATGACCTTATTAACTTGATGAGGCACTGTCCAGTCCAAGGCCATAGGCTAAAAGCCAACCGAGAACTCGAACGAGCCACTGAACCGTCACAGCAAGTTGCTGTCCAAAAATACAGCAGCTGTGCTTTGGTTTCTTGCGTCGATTGCGAGGCTAATGGCCATTGGGGCTTGAACCACTGACCAAAACCTCTTACCAATATCCCAAGGAATGATTTGAACCATGGCTAAGGGCCCTAGGCCAGCCACAATTCGAAATATTCTAGCAAACACCAGAAAACTCCAACTGAGAACACTCATACATGCGTGGGTAGTGTTGTGTTTCATTTGCTGTCTCGTGTCGTTCCAGTGGCCATTTGATTGACCATGGCACGATCTAGACATCTAGGGGCATGGTATGAACCGTGGCTAAGGGCCATAGGCCAACCAAGATCCACACCATTCCACTATTTCGAAACAACACATGCTGTCCAAAAAGGAGAGGGCCGAAGGTTCAGGGGCTGTTCTTGGGTATTTTGTAAAAACCGTTTCACCATGGA
>NW_027361614.1:0-1646 GCF_012295235.1 Primulina huaijiensis
ACATCCATGCCAACAATACAATCAAAGTCGTGCATTGGGAGGACAGTCAAATTCAGAAACAGCACATTGTCCTCGTATATCAATACACAATTATGCACAACTTGCTCAGACAGAATAATCTTTCCTGCTGGCGTGGCTATGGATAATGTATCATACAACTGAGTACACATTATATCATGTGATGCAACAAATGCATGAGATATGAATGAGTGAGATGCTCCTGTATCAAATAAAACACGTGCAGGATAATCGCAAAGCATGCAAATACCTGCAATCACACCACCAGGAGCTTCTTTCGCCTGATCCTCAGTCATAGCATATACTCGAACTTGAGAAGGGACTTGAACAGTCTGACCACCCGGTCCTCGATATCGTGGAACATTCGACTGCTGGAAAGAGGGAACAGGAACAGTAGGTCTCATCATACTAGGGCCACCTCTAAATCCTTGCTGGGGTTGAGACGAAGTCGTACCCCTATTCGGACATACACGAGAGAAATGGCCTTCTTGTCCACACTGATAACAAGTACCAAACATACCTCGGCACTGCTCGATAGTATGTTTGCCTCCACAATGGCTACAATAAGGAGCGATCACAGGACTCCCTCTCTGGGATCCACTGGAACTCGAAGCAGATGAAGAAACAGTGGAACCAGTCTTCTTAAACTTCCTACCTCTCGGACGCAAGGTAAGCTGCTGAGCTGTCACTGGAGGTGGAGGAGTATATTGTGGACCTCCTCGCTTTAATCCAGCTTCGGCTGCCTTTGCTCCTTCAACTGCCTCTGCGTAGCTCGTAGGCAAACCAAAAACAACAAAAGTATATATCGCAAGATGTAAGCCGTTCACAAACCTGTTATATTTTGTCTTTGCATTCGCAGCTACGTGAGGTGCATACTTCAACAAAGTCGAAAATTTCGAAGCATACTCTGCAACAGTCATCGTTCCCTGCTGCAGACTATTGAATTCATTCTCCTGAGCAATATAATAAGAAGGAGGGGAATACTACTCCAAAAACTGGGCCTTGAAGACATCCCATGTGACTTCAATCTCGGCCTCTTTCAGTCCAATCTCAGCGACTTCCCACCAAGATTTTGCTCGGTCTTTCAGTTGGTAGAGAGCAAGTTTCATTCGCCGAGCCTTAGAGTATTCAACAATATTAAACAAGTGCTCGATATCCTTTAACCATGCCTCTGCTCTTTCAGCACTCTCAGTGCCAAAGAACCTCGGTGGTTTCAAGTCCTGGAATCGAGCCATCACCAGATCCATGGACAATCTTTCGAATTGTCCAACTATCCTCTCAGTACTGCTACTCGCGCGCAGTTTCATTCGTGGGATCCATCTACAAATCAGATGATCAATATCACATATCAATATCAATTACACATCATCATCATTTCATATCATCAATTTCATCAATAACTTACTCAAACTAAATCAAGTAGGAGCACGTAATACGAATAAATCAAACACATACGCACAATTCATTTGTGCCTATAAGTGTACACAAGACTCAATCGAGCATTCCCAGTTATGCTCTGATACCACTCCGTGTGGGGCCCTTAGCTCCTAATCGTTATTACAATACAATTTGATTAGGGTTACTTAATTACAGCGGAAAACGAGTTTAAAATTTATTTACAATGAGCC
>NW_027361615.1:0-470 GCF_012295235.1 Primulina huaijiensis
AAGTATGTTGATGAAACAGGTATAATAGGAACTTATCAAGGTAATGCTATTTCTTTTCAGTTCATATCTAAACATGTTCATAGAATTCTTAATGAATTACAAGAAAAGATTGATAGAAAAACTTTTCAAATTAATTCTTTAAAAGAAGAAGTTAAAATTTTAACTATAGATGATACATTAAAAAAATCCTAAATTACAGGATAAGATTAAATTTCATTAGAAATATGTAATGATCTTCCAAATGCTTTTTGGAATAGAAAGAAACATATAATCTCTCTTCCATATGAAGAAGATTTTAAGGAAATAAATATTCCTACCAAGGCTCGTCCTTGTCAAATGAATTCTGAATATTTAGAATTATGTAAAAAAGAAATTCATTCTTTATTAGAAAAAGGTTTAATAACACATTCTCAATCTCCTTGGTTATGTACTGTTTTCTATGTTAATAAACATTCTGAGGAAGAAAGAGG
>NW_027361616.1:0-2448 GCF_012295235.1 Primulina huaijiensis
CTCATCGAACCGTCTTTCTTCCTCACAAACAGTCACTGGCGCACCACAAAGAGAAACACTCGGTCTGATGTACCCCTTGGCTAGTAAGTCTTCCAACTGGTCTTTCAACTATTTCAGTTCTATTGGTGCCATTCGGTACTGAGCTCTAGAAATCGGAACTGTACCTGGTATCAACTCGATGCTGAAGTCTGTCTCTCGAAGCGGAGGCAATCCAGAAATCTCATCTGGAAAGACGTCAGCAAACTCACACACCACTGGCAGATCAGCCAACGATGGACTCGATTTCAGTAAATCAACTGAATAGACAAGGAATTCTTCTGCTCTTTTCTGCAATAATCGTGTCATCGACATAACAGATATCAAAGGAATTCTGGCTCGAGAACCCTTACAGTAAAATCTCCACTCCTCAGCCATATCTGGTCTGAATCATACAATTTTGTGGAAACTGTCAACGGTCGTTCTGTACTTGGTTAGCATATCGATACCGATAATACAATCAAAAGCAGACCCCAAGTACAATACAATCTAACTCAATCTCATGTCCGTCATACTGTAGCATACCATATTTAACCGAAGTCACGGATATCAAACCTTTCCCCAAAGGAGAAGAGACAGATACTACAGCAGACAAAAACTCAACAGGCAATGTATGACTCAATGCAAATCGTTCAGAAGAAAATGTATGTGAAGCATCAATCAGTACGTAAGCAGGATAACCACATAAAGAACAGTTACCTGCAACAACATCATCTGGTGCTTCCTGAGCCTGTTCCTCTATCAAAGCAAATACTCTGGCCTGCTGTCTAGGAGGTTGGCCAACTGTCTGGCTTCCTCCAGGCCTCTGCTGTGACTGAGATGGTGCTGGCTGAAATGAGTGGACAGCAGCTGATCGTCTACTCGACTGTGCCGCTGATCCGACTGATTCGGCTCCCTGGGATCTTTGGGAACCTCGTTGTGGACATACTCTGGCAAAATGTCCCGGTTGTTTACAGAAGTGGCAACTACCAAGTACTCCTTGGCATTGCTCAGTGGAATGTCTCCCTCCACATGTTCCGCAGTAAACTCCGGTATAACTCGGGCTCTGTCTGGAACCACTTGAGCTAGAAGAACTACCGCCAGACTTCTTGAACTGTTTCCCTCTGGCCTTCAAAAATTCTTTCTTTCCACCACTGCTGCTACCACTGTCAAATCTGGGAGGTGGTTGTTGTGGTCCCGGTGCTGGAGGAACATATACGGCTCCTCTCTGCCTTATCAGGCCAGCTTCAGCTCCCTTTGCTCTATTCATAGCATCAGCAAAGTTATTCGGTCGCCCTGTGTTCACCAGAGTAAAAATCTCGGGATTCAAGCCATTGATGAACTGATCAGCAACGGCTTCTTCATTGTCAGCCACGTGTGGAGCAAATTTCAACAAGGTAGAGAACTTGGTCACATATTCTTCAATATTCAACTGACCCTGTCTCAAATTGGCAAACTCCGCCCCCTTGTCTCTCCTGTACGACACTGGGAAAAATCTTTGATAAAACTCAGTTTTAAATACATTCCAAGTGATAGTCGTACCTCGATGCTCCAAGGCCTTCTTTATCGTAATCCACCAGTTCTTTGCAACATCATGCAACTGGTGCCCAATCAGTTTAACTCGGCGCTCATCACTGTACTCCAGTGAGTCAAACAGCNTGAGGAGGCATATCTGAATATCAAAAGGATTAGTAACCCAATCCAACAGACCTGTTTCAATTCAGTTCCCCCTCCGATCATCTTACTACTGATCGAGAATCGGTTCAGATTCATTCTCAATAACACATGCTTTAAATCAAATCAGATAATCAATAACATGTATTATATAAAGCAGTAAATCATGCTAGCAATCACAAGCAAGGAAAGAAAACGCATTCTACCCCGCTCACTAGCTTCTATCTCAGTCTCAAGGATCTATCGCTCTGATACCATCTAGGATCAAATATAACAACTAAGTAATGTGGGACATAACATTTTTTTTATACAAGATATACAAGTGCGGAAACGTAAGGTAATCAATTCTAACACACATCTACATCTAATGGTACAAATCCTGTACACCATTTATTTATTTCAGCAAAAGTTTAGTTACTAGATCAAGTACTAATCCACTCTACTCTAAGTCCGGATCTCCACGCTAATCATGAATCTCTCATCCTCTTCCTGCTCCAGGTCCTGCCCCACCTGTTGTCATGCACACATACAAAACAAGACAACAGCCGGATAACTCCGGTGAGAAATACATCCCAGTATAAACAATGTAGACATGCAATCATATAAAAACATATATCAAGGCATATAACAACTATCATTAACATGTACCACATCAACAAACATGAATGATATAAAATTGTAAATCAACTAGTCATCTCAGACTCGACTCAATCAACGCGTCATCTCAGACTCGACTTATTCCTACTCTAGGGATCCCGG
>NW_027361617.1:0-275 GCF_012295235.1 Primulina huaijiensis
TCAGGAATACTCGGTCTCCTGTCTCAAATACCAACGGTTTACGTCAAACATTGGCATATTTGGCCTGTCTATCTTGAGCTGTTTTCATTCTCTTCTGAATCAGCTTTACCTTTTCAGTCATTTCTCTGATCATGTCAGGTCCAATCTCAGGAACTTCAGAGATGTCGTCCCAATACAGAGGGGATCTGCACTTTTTACCGTACAACGCTTCAAATGGAGCCATCTCAATGCTCATCTGATAGCTGTTATTGTACGAAAACTCACAAAGTGGCAAT
>NW_027361618.1:0-821 GCF_012295235.1 Primulina huaijiensis
TGGATGAGCATGTTGATCACTTGAAACTTGTGCTAATCACACTAACGGCTGAAAATCTATATGCTAACCTAAAGAAATGTGATTTTTGTACAAGCAAACTTGTCTTTCTTGGTTTTGTGGTAAGTTCACAGGGGATACAAGTGGATGAGGACAAGGTAAGTGCTATTCGAGATTGGCCATCGCCTACTACTGTTGATCAAGTCCGAAGTTTTCATGGACTTGCAAGCTTCTATAGGAGGTTTGTAAAGGATTTTAGCACATTGGCAGCACCCATGACAGCGGTGATCAAGAAGAACGTTCCATTCCATTGGGGCGAGGAGCAAGAGAAGTCTTTTAATACTATTAAACAAAAAATAATTAATGCTCCTTTACTTGTTTTGCCTGACTTTGCTAATACGTTTGTAATTGAATGCGATGCTTCAGGCGTAGGTATCGGCGGAGTTTTGGTGCAAGGGGGACGGCCCGTGGCTTACTTTAGCGAGAAACTCAATGGAGCCGCCCTGAATTATCCCACGTATGATAAGGAGTTCTACGCACTTGTGAGGACTCTAGAGACATGGCAGCACTACTTGAGGCCTAAGGAGTTTGTGATTCATACGGATCATGAGTCTCTAAAGCACCTTAAGGGGCAACAAAAGCTGAACAAGCGGCATGCCAAGTGGGTAGCATTCATAGAGACATTCCCCTACATAATCAAGTATAAACAAGGTAAGGAAAATGTAGTGGCCGACGCACTATCACGAAGGTACATACTTTTCTCTACCTTGGAGTCTAACATATTGGGGTTTGAGCATGTCAAGGAGTTGTATGTGCTAGATGAG
>NW_027361619.1:0-515 GCF_012295235.1 Primulina huaijiensis
GTGGTTTCGAAAATAATCGAGATAGTTACTCATATAACTCATCTCTAAAGAGCGTCCCAAACCATCCACTGAAAAGGCATCATGAAAATATGAGTGTTAATGAAAATCACTCAAAAATATTTGAAAGTTCTTGTTTCAGATGTGGTACTCCAGGACATTGGTCTCGTATTTGTCGAGCCCTGAGCACCTTTGTAAATTTTATAAAGAATCAATAAAGGGGAAAGAAAAGGAGACCAACTTTACTGAACACAGTGAACCTTTGAGTGGTTCAACTCATTTTGATGCTGGAGATTTTCTGATTGATTTCTCGGACAATGATCAATTTGCTGGTGGAATAGATATGTAAAATATTTTATTTTTTTCATGTACTCATATGATAATGTTTTATCGTGTGCTATATTTTTACATATGTATTGTATTTTATTTTATTTTTATAAAAATATTGTCAGTAATTTTATTTCATTGCATAATTTTTTGAAGTTCAAATATGAAAAATGCTATGAACAAAGCTGAAG
>NW_027361620.1:0-502 GCF_012295235.1 Primulina huaijiensis
ACATTCGACTGTCGAAAATTTGGAGGAAGCCCTTCTTCT
This sequence comes from Primulina huaijiensis, assembly GCF_012295235.1. Lineage (NCBI taxonomy): Eukaryota > Viridiplantae > Streptophyta > Magnoliopsida > Lamiales > Gesneriaceae > Primulina > Primulina huaijiensis. The sequence continues at coordinate 40 of NW_027361620.1, forward strand.
AAAATGCCTAGTGAAAAAGGACTTTCTCTCTTGGGTGCCGGCGCTCTGCTTCCCAACTGATGCCTCAACATCTGTATTTCCTTCCACATTTCTCCCATCTCACTAATCTCCCCCCTTTGGTGGGGCTGTGGCTCTTCAACCCTGCTCTGGTGGCCCTCAGCATCTTCCTCACGCTCCTGACGGGCTGCCTGTTCCTCTACAAACACAGACTCTTGATTCCTTTTCATGGCCTCATCCACTGTCCAGGCGATAAATTGGCCCAGCTATTCCAGGGTCAAGTTCCCCACGTTCTCATTAGGACGGGTTTGTTCGACCCTTGTCTCGTGAAGGGGCTGCTCGGCTCTTGTCTCTTGACGAGGTTGTTCCTGTCTCGTCTCCACATGAGATGATTCGGGTTCCCTCTGAGGACGCGATGATACTGAGGTAGCTCTTCTACTTCCTTTCTTGCCTACCATCTCTACGT
>NW_027361621.1:0-823 GCF_012295235.1 Primulina huaijiensis
GATGAAGTAGGAGAGAGAGCAGAGTTGGGTCCAGAGATTATACAGAAGACTGTTGATGTAGTAGCCCAGATCCGTGATAGAATGAGGACTGCTCAGAGTCGACAGAAGAGCTATGCAGATCAGAGAAGGAGAGAGTTAGAGTTTGCTGTCGGCGACCATGTTTTCGTGAAGGTGGCACCGATGAAGGGTGTCATGAGGTTCGGAAAGAAAGGGAAGCTCAGCCCGAGATTCATTGGACCATTTGAGATCCTCGACAGAGTTGGGACGCTAGCCTATCATGTGGCTCTTCCGCCGAATCTGGCCGGAGTACACAATGTCTTTCAAATGCTGAGGAAGTACATGGCGAATTCTTCGCATGTCTTAAACTTCGAGCCGTTGCAGCTTACTCCGAACCTATCTTATGAGGAGAGACCAGTTCAGATCTTAGACAGGCAGGAGAAGAAGCTTCGGAACAAGCTGGTTAGGCGAGTCAAAGTCAAATGGCTCAACCATTCAGAGGAGGAAGCTACGTGGGAATCTGAGCCAGAGATGAGGAGTCGGTACCCCGAGTTATTCGATGAGTCTTAATTTCGAGGAAGAAATTTCTTTTAAGGGGGGGGAGGATTGTAGAACCCGTAACTTAGACTACGTATAAGCCATGCATAATTCTAGTATTTTAAATGATTTTATTTCATGAGTATTTAAATGATTTTTTCCTTAAATTAATTATTTCATGCAGCAGTTTGATTTTTTATCATTTCAGTTATTTCAGTGAGGCCGGTCTGGAGTTGGAGTTTATAGATAAAATTTAAGATTCAAGAAACATTTCTAGAATTTATTTTAG
>NW_027361622.1:0-938 GCF_012295235.1 Primulina huaijiensis
CTGTGTGGTTCCAAGATGTGCCGAGACGAAGGTCTTGCGCATATGGGCGACAAGAGGCGCGCATATGCGCGAGGTATCCAATAGCCAAAGTTGCTATCCAGAGAAGTTGGCGCATATGCGCCACGAGAGGGCGTGCATATGCGCCAGCAGCTGAAATTGTCAAGTGCCGAGACAGAGCGTCTCGCGCATATGCACCTGTGATGGTCGCGCATATGCGCGAGACGTGCAGACCAAAGAATAAGCCATGTGTCCTTGCCATGCATATATAATGTGTTATCTTCATTCCTAGCTTGATATGGACGAGAGAGAAACAAGAAAAGCTTCAGAGATCCCTTCAAGTTGCATCTTAGCTTAGATTGATGGTTTCGCAAGATCCGGCCAACCGAATTTGAATCCGAGTCTATATTTGTGCTCCTCTTATTGTTAGCTTCAAAAAGATGTAAGTATTAATACATTCAGCATGTTTTGAAGTTGAAATATTTTGGGAANCAGTTTGATTGTTATTATTTGTTCTTGTGATTATTGGGAACGTTTATTCGCAACCGGATCGAAGAACGGTTATGATATGCAATTTTTGTATAAATTTCGGCATGTCTTGAGTTGATTTATATAGATTTTGAGATGATGGGATATATTTGGGATGATTATGAGTTATTGATATCGATTATTGATAATTGAGTTGACCGGTATCGCGAGATTACGCCGTTACGCCGTCGAAATATACCGAGATTGAATATTGATCCATATGTGTGTTCCTTTGAGTTAGAGGTTGATATGGTATATTTATACATGTCGTTGCAGATCTGTGTTGACATATTTGATATCGAGATTTCAAGACTTGGACTTATTCAACCGAAACTACGACAAGAAAGGTATAATTCATGTTGATTCGTGAAGATACAACTCAAGTTAGATTTGATTCGAGTTTCCAAAAATCA
>NW_027361623.1:0-349 GCF_012295235.1 Primulina huaijiensis
CGCATAGGAGCAGATTTCCTCCAATTGTAGACACTCGATACAGACTGGTCCGAAGTCTAGGAATAAGACGTACCGCCACCACGATTGGGAGAGTAGGGGGGAGACTTGTTACGTCTTATTCACACCGGGATCCTTAGACTTAGATATGAGTCGAGTCAAAGAATAAGAGTCGAAGAGTTTTATCTGTATTCACTAGTGTGTCATAATTACTGATTTATGTGTTATGATTTTGTATTTAATTGCATGACATGCATGAATATGAGACAGCGACGATGGCTTGATCTGCTGAAAGACTTTGATTGCTAGATCAAGTACTATCCAGGGAAGTCGAATGCAGCAGCGGATGCTT
>NW_027361624.1:0-407 GCF_012295235.1 Primulina huaijiensis
AGTAGAAAAGAGAGGTGAAACTGCACTAGTCTGTCCCGAGTTGAATGCAGGAGATGAAGGGTGGACTGCCGAGTCAACACGCCGAGTTCGGCCGAGTGACTCGCCCGAGTCAACTAGTGAGTCACCTACCGGAGAGACAACGAAGGCCGGCGAAGGGGAGGAGACCACAGAACCGGCGACCAAACACCGAGAATCGGTCAAACCAGGAGCGAAATCGACGAGTTTTGACGCTTGACTCGGCCGAACACCATCGATTTGGGCATTTTCGATCGGTGAAGAATTATCCACAATTGGCGACATGGAACGATTACCCATCCCTTGAATAAGCATCTTACCAAAGGAATTGAAATTTGGAGGAGGGACGGCGGAATTGAAGATAATATCCGACGCAGGCGAGTGAATAGTGC
>NW_027361625.1:0-948 GCF_012295235.1 Primulina huaijiensis
GGACACAATAGAAACTGGGATTCCGTGCAATCAGACTATCACCCTTATATAGAGCTCTGCATACTGAGTCATGTAGAAAGTCGTCTTCACTGGTAAGAAATGCGCTGACTTTGTAAGTCGGTCCACTAAAACGCAAATGGCATTGGATCTTCTGACTGACCTCGGCAAAACAACAACAAAATCCATAGTGATATTCTCCCATTTCCACTAAGGGATAGGGAGCGGCTTAAGCATTCCTGCTGGCCTCTGGTGCTTTGCCTTTACTTGCTGACGAGTAAGGCATTCAGACACAAATCGACAGATGTCTCGCTTCATACCTGGCCACCAATACAAAATCTGCAAATCTTTGTACATTTTGGTAACTCCTGGATTGATGGAATACGGAGATGTATGTGCCTCTATCATAATATCCTCTCTGATAGAATCGACATTAGACACCCACATCTTTCCTCTGTATCTCACAATATCATCAGAAACTGTATAGAGTACACTGCCCTTGGCCTCATCCTTCAGTCTCCATTTCTGTAATTGTTCATCCGAAGGCTGACCTCTACGGATTCGATCTAGCAACGAAGACTGGACTATCAAATTAGACAGCTTAGGAGCTCTGCCCTTAGGATAAACTTCCAAGCCAAAACTTTGAATCTCTGACAGAAGAGATCCCTGCACTGACAACTGTGATACGACGACTACTTTTCTGCTTAAAGCATCTGCCACAACATTAGCTTTCCCTTGGTGGTAGCTAATTTTGCAATCGTAGTCTTTTGCTAACTCCAACCACCGTTTTTGTCTCATATTCAGCTCTTTCTACGTAAAGAAATACTTGAGACTCTTGTGATCAGTAAATATCTTGCATTTCTCGCTATACAAATAATGTCTCCAAATCTTCAATGCAAAGACAATGGCTGCTAACTCGAGATCATGAGTCGGGTAGTTCTTTTTATGCAC
>NW_027361626.1:0-205 GCF_012295235.1 Primulina huaijiensis
TTCCACCCTTTCTTCCCATGTGGATAACCAATAAAAACACACTTCTTACTTCGAGGAGCAAATTTATTGCCTTTGGCCTTTTGATTGTGTGCAAAAGCTAAACAACCAAAAACTTTAAGTTCATTAAAATCAGGTGCCTTGCCAAAGAGAATTTCAAAATGAGTTTTATTTTGGAGCAAGCCAGACGGAGTTCTGTTAATGAGAT
>NW_027361627.1:0-445 GCF_012295235.1 Primulina huaijiensis
TAAAGACCAATAGATGATGAAAAATTAAAAAAATGTAGAACACTATAGTGCATAAACTTTCACTTTGTACAATGACAAAAGATAAGGTGAGACCGAGTGAGATACTTCTATATATGAGTCTCATTCAACTTAGTCCATAATAATATTTTTATTAACCGACTTTGTCCTTCGTTTTTACTTCACTAACTTTGCAGTGTGACTCATTCAAGCATTAACTTTTTATTTTTTTAGTACATAGTGGCCTCCACTCTGACCGATTTCAATATTTAGAAGTCGGTATTAGTAGTTTATAGGTAATAGACAATTATTTAATTTTTATTTTCTGTCTTTTGATTAATTGTGTAATTTTTTATGTTCTACCTAATTCATTTTTAGCATTTTTATAATCATGATTAGAAGTGTTGCACGCATAAACTATGAAATTAATATATTTTAAAATGTTAAT
>NW_027361628.1:0-2252 GCF_012295235.1 Primulina huaijiensis
CAATAATTTAGATCGAACATCACTAATTGTCTTTGTATTAAACTTTAATTCGAGAGCAAATAGTTCAATTCTTAACTTTCAAACCAACTAAAACAAATTCTTACTTAACCTCAAATTACAAAATATCCAACTTAATTTGGTTAACTTGCAGCTTCTGCCTGAACCAATCCTCGGGTCCAAGAACACACAAAAACATGTGAATGGTGATCAATCCAAGAAACCTTAGAAGTTCAGATCTTTATATTTAAATACAACGCGTCTCATAGATTAACAAAACCATCGCTATCCAAAAATACAAAATCAAGTGTTGTTGAGAGATGAATGGATGAAAGAAATACTTACTTCATCGAATGGTACAAAGACAAAAGGAGTTAAACCCCTTCTATGTGAAATTGCTGGAACGTCAGGATCATGTGTTTCATCTTCTTCCCATCCTTCAACTACTCCAAGAATCTCCTCATCCGACCTGCTGGCCTCCGTATCGTTCACGCNCAAAGTTAGAGAATCGCCAAAATACTTAGAAAGATATGGAACCTTAATATTCACTAATAATAATTATATCAACCTAACATTACTCAATTTTTATTAGCTAAAAATAAACATTTTCGATTCCGTGAGTAATGTAACAAGTAATTTTTCCACCGAAAGCAAATATTGTGTCTAATACCCTACTCGCGTAATTCTTTTTTGCTCCCCTCAATTAAGCATGCATGAATACACACTCTACAAAATATACACACACTTGCGTTGCAAACCAACTAAATATGTTTTAAATAAATGAAATTTGGTATGGGTGGTTTCGTGGGAATAAGTCTTAACTCTCCTAACAAACCTTGGATGAGCAACGGTGTGGTACGGTGCCCGTGATTGATTCTAAAGGAAGAAGACATACACAAACACGGAGAAGAGTATTATCCAAATTTGGGTAGTGGTGGGCTTGCGGTAAGAAGTCTTAACTCTCCTAACAAACCTTGGCCAGGCCACAATGTAGTACAGGAGCTTGACATCTCTGTTATGTTTTCATGGACTCATACGTATGATGCAGCACATGTACATAAAATATTGGTTTGAAATTTATTAGGAAGAAGAACATGATTTCAGATTAACTGTTTTTTTTTATCACACATGAATGATTTTTGCCCCGTCAACAGTAGATAAATGCGCACAGATTGTATTTTACTCATAAATAAGCGACATGGGAGCAGGGTAAAGGAGCTGGCCGACCAAAGAAGAAATAACTCTAAAAGAAAGGCAGACAAGAGAAGGAGGAGAAGAGAGCGAACCAAAGAGTCGCAGGGAACCCACCGATCTGCAGAAGTAGAGGAAGAGCGCAGTAGAGGTGACGTCGAGAAGCTGGAGAAGAAGCGCAGTGGAGGCGAAACCGAGGCGCTGGCAAAAGGAGGTTTAAAAAAACGCACGTCGCCGAACCTTTTTTGAAAGCCGATCTCTGGAATGGGGGAAAGAAAGAAGCCAAGAGAAGATGAAAAAGGAAGAGGACAAAGAGCAATTGCAACCGGCAGAGGAAGGGCGAGGTGGGAGAAAGAGCGCATGACACGCGTTTTTGTCCCTATGTAGTGATGTTGTGCAAGAGACACTTGTAGAGAAGCTTACCTGTTACCGGATGAAAACTGGCCAATATGAACTTATTCACGCTTTAAGTATAGTAGATATATAGATATCTCCAACTTAATAATATAATAATATCGATAATATAGATTCTTAATACATGAAATGATAAATTAATGGGCCAAATTAATTTATAGACAAAACAAATACCCCGCAAGCTGTTAGGCCAATATGCCTTGATATAATACAATGCATTGAGCTGATTTTTCCACATGATTTTGGCCCAGCCAGCCAATATGCTGGAAAAAACATGTTTCTTGATCCTGAATTATTCCTTGGCCCATGGGCAATGATTCCTCTTGGACCCTGTTAGTTATCCTACATCGACTAGATAAAATACTTGAGAGTTGTATATATGGGCTTGGACAACCCTCTCTTCTTGAGCTAGCTTTTGGGGTTGAGTTAGGTTCTAGCTCCAATCACCGTTATGTGTTGGATCACCCGTTCTGCCCATATTTGGGTCATTTGTAAACTTCACGCTCCAGATGTTCATTCATGGGCGTGAGGGGGGTGTGTTAGTTATCCCACATCAGCTAGATAAAATACCTGAGAGTTGTATATATGGGCTTGGACAACCCTCTCCTCTTGAGCTAGCTTTTGGGGTTGAGTTAGGTCCAAATTCCAAT
>NW_027361629.1:0-530 GCF_012295235.1 Primulina huaijiensis
GTCCAAAAAACCAAACCTACGTAAACCACATGCATGCAAAAATTAATTTAATTGCTTAATTGTTTTATTTAATTTATTTTAAATTCTTGCATGATATTTATTAAATGATTAAATATATGATTACATGATTAAATGATTATATAGCATGATTTCATGAAAATGAAGAATTTTCCCCGAATATTCAATAATAGGCTGGGGAAAGGAGACCGGGGACGACCAAGACAAGAATATTTATTTTTCCTTAAATATTTGCAAGTCTTCCTAATATGATTAAAAATGATTTAATTTTTCTAAAAATGTTAGAGTTCGAATTTTTTTACGAGTAGAACTCTATTTTTCCCGAGAAGCTGGTTTTGGGCAAACAAAGAATTTTTAAAAGATCAAAAATATTATTTTTGGGAAACTAATTTTATAAACTTTTATGGTTTAAGTAAATAAGGGTTATTGGTCCCATTTTAATTAAATTGAGTAGGTCCAATTGTCCATAAGCTTGCAAGCCCAAAACTCAAGCCCATTAACATGTTGATTAA
>NW_027361630.1:0-4986 GCF_012295235.1 Primulina huaijiensis
AAATGATGTCTGATATCAATGTGCTTCGTTCTGGAATGGAGTACTAGATTATGCGATATAGCAATTGCACTGGTATTGTCACAAAATATGGGTGATTCAGAAGCTTAAACACCATAGTCTTTAAGTTGTTGTTGTATCCAAAACATTTGAGAACAACAGCTTCCAGCAGCAAGATACTCTGCTTCTGCAGTAGACGTGGCTATGGAAGTCTGCTTTTTGCTAAACCAGGAGATCAACCTGTCACCAAGAAATTGACAAAAACCACTTGTGCTTTTCCTATACAGTTTACATCCTGCATAATCAGCATCTGAGTATCCAATAAGATTAAACGATGAGTCCTTGGGATACCAGAGGCCTACATTTTGAGTACCCTTCAAATATTTTAAAATTCTTTTACCAGCAATGAAATGTGATTGTTTAGAATTTGATTGAAATCTAGCACATATGCAAACAGCAAACATAATATCGGGTCTACTAGCAGTAAGATATAACAATGAGCCAATAAGACCACGTTACTGACTTACCTCTATTGGAGTTCCCCCTTCATCTTTATCAAGTTTGGTAGACGAGCTCATAGGAGTGGAAGCAGCAGAGCATGCTTCCATCCCAAACTTTTTCAGTAGTTCCTTTGTATACTTAGCTTGATTGATGAAGATTCCAGTATCAAGTTGCTTGATTTGAAGTCCTAGGAAAAATGTTAATTCTCCCATCATGCTCATCTCGAACTGTTCCTGCATTAACTTGGCAAACTTTGCACATAATTTGGGGTTAGTTGACCCAAATATAATATCATCAACATAAATTTGAACTAATAATATGTGCTTGTTTTTTACTAGGGTAAACAAAGTCTTATCCACGGTACCGACGGTGAAATCATGATCAATAAGAAATTGTGAAAGTGTNTATCATTGAGGAAAGCACTTTTCACATCCATCTGATACACTTTGAAATTTCTAAAAGCAGCAAAGGCTAAAAATATTCTGATAGCTTCGAGCCTAGCTACTGGTGCAAAGGTTTCATCATAGTCTATTCCTTCTTCTTGTCTGAATCCTTGTGCAACCAGTCTTGCTTTGTTTCTGACAACTGTTCCTTCTTCATTTATTTTGTTTCTAAATACCCACCGGGTTCCAATGACAGCTTGGTGAGATGGTCTAGGTACTAGAAACCAAACCTTATTCCTCTCAAATTGATTCAGCTCTTCTTGCATAGCTTCTATCCAGTTGGGATCCAGAAGAGCTTCTTCAATCTTTTTTGGTTCATCTTGAGAAATAAAAGCAGCATGCATGTATTCATTCATCATCTGTCTTCTGGTCCTTAGCGGAGCTGTTGGATTTCGAATCACCAAAGATGGAGGATGAGATTTTCTCCAAATAAAAGGATTTAGATAATCTTTATGTAAAGCAGTAGATTGTTCTGGAATATCAGCTGCTGGTTCTGGAATGTCAGCTGCTGGTTCTGCCATATGAATGTCTGGTTCTAGATTTTGAATGTCCTTGACACTTGCTTCTGCATCATCTTAACTGTCTAGTTCCAGATGAATCATGTCTAACCTGTTACTTAGATTAGATATGTTAGTAATCTCGGGAGCACTGCTGTCTTCATCAAAGACAACATGAATAGATTCTTCAACATTGAGTGTTTTACTATTGAAAATTCTAAATGCCTTACTAACTGCTGAATATCCAAGAAATAATCCTGCGTCAGATTTTGAATCGAATGCAGCTAATTGATTTTTACCATTATTATGCACAAAGCATCTAAAACCAAAAACATGAAAGTAAGATACATTCGGTTTACTCCCTTTACAGATTTCGTAAGGAGTCTGATTATTCCTCTTGTTGATCATTGTTCTGTTTTGTGTGTAGCAAGCAGTATTAATAGCTTCTGCCCAGAAGCGCTGAGAGATGTCTGCATCTGCTAGCATTGTTCTAGCAGCTTCTTTAAGTGTTCTGTTTCTCCTCTCAGCTACTCCATTTTGTTGAGGCGTCCTGGCAGCTGAATATTCATTATGAATGCCCTGTTCATCTAGATAAACCTCAAGAGTCTTGTTAGTAAATTCAGTATCTCGATCACTTCTGATTCTAATGACAGAAACTGATTTTTCATTTTGAATCTTTTTCAGAAGTTTGATCAGGAGGCTACTGGTTTGATCTTTTCCAGCAAGAAAGATTACCCAAGTAAATCTAGAAAAAAACATCAACAACAACAAGGGTGTACCTCATTCCCCTTAAGCTCATGAAAGGGATTGGACCAAATAAGTCCATATGCAATAATTCTAAACACCTTGAGGATGATTTGCTGCCTTTATTTTTGAAACTAGATCTTACTTGCTTACCAAGTTGACATGCAGAACATACATGATTCTTAACAAAATTTATGTTTGGCAATCCATCGACTAAGTTCTGCTTTTTGAGATTGTTGATAGACTTGAAATTCAGATGATTCAATCTCTTGTTCCACAACCTGTGTTTATTACTTAGAGCTGCAACTAAACATGTAGGAGCAGTGATATGATCTATGTTCCATGAAATTTTGTAAGTTTTGCCTTTTCTAACTCCGGTTAAAACAGTAGAGTCACCAGCATTTTTAACTGTGCAAGTGTGCTTCTGGAATGCTACTGAAAATCCATTACCACATAATTGACTAATACTGATCAAGTTATAACAAAGATTTTCAATTAAGAGCACATCCTTAATAGTGATGTTACCATGGATAATCTTACCCTTACCCACGGTTTTACCTTTTGAGTTGTCCCCAAAGGTTATCTCTGGTCCAGCACAACTCACTATTTCTGATAGTAGACTCTTCTGTCCAGTCATATGTCTGGAACATTCACTGTCCAAATACCATGTTGAGTTACTGATCTTGGTTTTCTTCACTTGTACCTGCAAACACAAATTTTAGTATCTGGTACCCAATCTATTTGGGTCCAAGCCTTATTAGTCCTTTTGGAACCCACATTTGTACAATTTTTGTACTTCGGGTATCCATGGAGGTGTGTGCAACATAGAGTCTGTTATTTCTAACATTATGCATCTTAGCATGTTGTTCTTCCCTTCTGTTTCTGTTGTCTGGCCTGTATCTCTTCTGAACAGGTCTAGAATTGTAGTACTGGTAGTTTTTAACCTTCATAGGAGGTTGTCTTCCTGAGTTGAATCCTCTACTGGATCCAGAACTCTGGTCAACTCTTTCCTTAGGTTCAACATAACCCAGACCATAATGCATCCTTCTGCTCATCTGATTTACATTCCTTTCAATTGAAGCAGTAGGTACTTCTGGTTTCTGTACCACACTGGATTTCACAAAATGAATGTACTTTCCTTTGCACATATCCAGTTTTGGCTTAGTATTCGTTTCAGAAGTGCCTTCATCATTACAAAATCCGAGACCACTTCTGTCTCCAGATTGTTTTTGTAACTCTTGCATCTTTTCGAGTGAAATAGAGGACTTATTCCAAGCATTCACCAGTAGCGATAACTTCTGGTTTTCAGAAAGCATCGTCTGGTAATCTGCTTTTACTCTTTCATTCTCAGTTTTTAATTTACTCATCTCAACTTGTAAATCATTACAGCTGTCTACTTGCAAGCAAGTTAACTTACTGTTCTGATTTCTTAAGTTCTGATTTTCAATCTTAACTTCCTCGAATGATTGAGAAAGTCTCGAATACTCTTCTACCATGTCGTGTAATGCTTTGACTAAATCAGTGCGTGTAAATTCATCAGAGTCAAAGTCAAATACCTCTCCGGATGTCGAGGTTGATTCCGTATTTGCCATCAGACATTTGATCTCATCTTCATCACTGTCACTTGAATGGCTTTCAGATCCAGAAGATTCAGAACTTGAGTCTGCCCATTTGGACTTACTTTCTTCTGCAATCATTGCCTTTCTGTCTCTTCTGGTCTTTTTATCATTGCGTTTGACACCCTTCTTCTTCTGGTCATCCTTCTTTGGTTTTGGACAATCAGCAATGAAGTGTCCAACTTTTCCGCAGTTAAAGCATGCCATATCACCAGAAGGTGATTCTTTTTTGAAATTGCGGTTGGGACTTTGAAATGTTCTGTGATTCTTTCTCATGAATCTGGAAAACTTCTTAACAAATAATGACATTGCGTCATTGCTTATCTGTTCAGCGCTTCTCTCAGAAGTATTCTCTATAGCAGTAGCAGAGGATGAACTTGGGGCAACTGTAGTAGTGGAGTTAACAGTAGCTGCGAGAGCTTTGGTTGGTGGAATTGCTAAGGGCTCTTCTCCACTTCGAACTTCAAGTTCAAACTCATATGCCTTCAGATCTGAGAACAAGTCATGCAGTTCTAACTTGTTTAGATCCTTGGAAGCTCTCATTGCCATTGTTTTGACGTCCCATTCTCTGGGTAGGGCTCTCATTACCTTTAATGCAACTTCCTTGTTGCCAAAATCTTTTCCAAGAGCTGAAAGTTCATTTACAAGGCTGCTGAAGCGTTCATCAAACTCATTCATTGTTTCTCCAGCCTTCATCCTCATATTCTCAAACTTTTGCATGGCTACGGAAAGTTTGTTTTCCTTAGTTTCTTCGTTTCTTTCACAGATCTGAATCAATTTTTCCCAGATTTCCTTGGCAGTAGGACACATCTTGATTTTGCTGAAGGTATTTTTGTCGAGTGTCTTGTACAAAATGTCTTTTGCAACGTTGTCAAGATTGGCTTTCTTCTTGTCCTCACTTGTCCATTCATATCTTGGTTTTTCCAGCATCTGAGGTGCGACTTCAGTATTAGCAACAGCTGGATTTGGCTTTAAGATCTTTAATGGACCATCTGTGATGACATACCACATGTCATCATCTTGAGCTGCAAGATGGGCTTGCATTCTGATTTTCCAGTCGTCAAAGTCTTCTTTTGAGAACATTGGAATTTTGCTAAAGTGAGCCATGTCTGTTAAATATTTTTCAGAACATGAATAACCAGCTCTGATACCACTTGTTGAGGATCGGATTGAGTTTAGAAGAGGGGG
>NW_027361630.1:5142-14178 GCF_012295235.1 Primulina huaijiensis
AGTACAACAATTGTACACACCCACTTCAACAGGACTTACCCTTCGCCTACTGAAACTCTTAGTTTTACAACTCAACTACTTGAAAGATCTTAAGTTCTGGAAAGAACTCTTTTCCAGTTACAAATTCTTCTATTAATGAAGTGAATAGCTTAAGAAGAGATAAAGAAAATAGCTAGCACAAAATGATCTCAAATGATCAAGTGTATGCAATGAAGCGTGTGCTGCTTTTTCAGTGTTGAGCTTTTGAGATAACTGAGAGTTCTAGCGATGCTCGAATGATATTCTTTGATTGAGATTCGTTCACTCCTTGTTTCTTGAAAAGTGCTCCGTCTTCATATATAGGCTTAAACCAACGTTAAAATCTGAACGGCTCTTTTGACTTTTCAGTGATTCAGCTTTATTGCTGAAAATGGACCCTGCAGAATACATTAAAGCAATCAGTCTCAGATCATACCAAAAATGGTAAGCCGTCTTAAATGTTCCCGTACAACATTTAATGGCATTAAATGAAGCAATAAATGCTAGTATCACGTTAATAAATTAACGGTAATATTTAAAGACTTGAGATACGCAACAATCTGCTAGTGTCTATTTCGAGTTTGTATTTCTTCTAGTTCTGGTTTTAGCTAAGAAGTCATTTGTTAATTAGATTAAGCAGTACTTGATAAGTGCTGCTACTGGTTTTAGCACGGTACTAGTGCTTCTGGTTTTCTACTTATTTACATATACTGGTTTTGTACTAGCATCTCCACAACAAAATTAAGTCTAACATAAATGTTTAAAATAATGGTCTTTTGATGGTAATCCTTCCATTTTTTTTCCTATTTTGTTTTTATTTTTACAGTATTTTTGTCAATTTATGTGAAATATGTCAAAAAAAAAAAACATAAAAATTAGCAATACATGTGGTACTTAGCTTTTAAAAAAACTTGAGGGTTTAACAATATATTAATAATTCATTGGAGGTTTTATGCTGGCTAAAAGTTTCACAGGTTATTATCTCAAATTATATTTGATAGTATATCTATTAAGTTTGTTTCTGTTTTTTCATAATATACTAATATTAACTTTTTTTTCAACTTTCATTGTCGTTTCAGTCAATTTCTTTTATTTTGATGCAGATTATTTTAAAATAAGGATTGATTTTAGAATTCACGTCAATTTGAATAGTTAGAAGTTTTATATTTATTATTTTTCACACAAGTTGGTACTTGTAACACTTGTAGCACCTGACATGTCAACTACTCAAAATACTGCGCAAAATATTATATGTTTTATCGTTCCGTAGGTTTCTTTAATGGGAAGAAGCGACTGTGCAATAAATGTTGTGAGGATTATGTGATAGAAGATTTGTAATCAAATTCGAAACATTACATTATTTATAATCAGGCCATAGCTAATAGAAATTTCGTAATATATTTTCATGCATATAATATAAAACTATCATAATTTCAAAAATATATCTCACTCTTGTAATTTCAAGAACAAATCAACTCATAATGCAAAGATTCATCACATTATCTGATCTATTTAACCCCATCAAAATAATTTGGATGTATCATGATTCGGGTCAGAAAATCAAGATCAGTGTGCCAGCAGAGATAACGAGGATTTTGGAAACGCTGAACAAAGCGCAGTCACAGAAATGGAGGCGGCGCTGGGACTGAAGCATCTCTTCCACCTTGCTTGCTGCAAACCTGCCAACAGAACCCACTTACTCAGTTCAAAGTTACGCCCTTTCTTCGTCCTCCGTTGCTTACTCAGTTCAAAGTTACGCCCTTTCTTCGTCCTCCGTTGCTACTCATCCGAGTCTTCTCCGCCTTCCTCCTCCGCCGCCATTTCAGGTGGTCGTAGCCGCAGGCAGTCCTCTTCAGCTTCTCTCACTTCCACCTCCGACAGAGATGCCATTCGTATCAAAAAGGCTTTTTTTTTAAAAAAAAAAAAAAAGATTACATTTTGCCTCCCAAGTCGTAGCAATTTTGGTTTTGAGTATTTACGTGTGGCTTTAGCATTGTTTGTCGCTGCTTGAAACTTTAAGAAATGCAGAAAATTTGTAAAAGAGGATCAGCCTTCAGCCTGTGTCTTGCAAAATTATAGGTTCTTTGCAGGCCACAAACTGATTAAAAAAACGATAACGGTTGGAGGGGAAGTGGGAATGAGAGGTGACAGAGATTGATAATGATGAATATCAAAATGACAGCATCACACTTATCCGAGCACTGAAAACACATTCTTTACAACTCGTGGAGGAAAAAAGCTACCAAAATTACTGAACGGTCTAATTGAATAGCAAGAATCAAATAGCATTCATGGTATAATGAATCCTATAAGAAAATCAATTTCTCATTCTCCACTTATGTCATCACCATGCTTCAAGCCATAGGAATCTATCAAGCTCCAACAGCTAAAATCATCGTAGTTTAAAAACTTCATACTGAATTAATTTCGCAATCAAATATAGTATTCGCAAGTAACTATTCCATCAGATACGAATAAAAAAATAAATAAATAAATAAATAAAAATTAGTCCCCTACATATCAATTTTGTTCCTAGAACTGAAATAAAGCAAACTCATTCTCGATGCCATTAGAACACGGTATCCCTTTTAAACCAGCTAAATCAACAATCAGTTGAACGTTATCACCATCTGTAATTTTAATCTATATTAAAGTTTTGTCCAACCCATAAAATAATTATATTTAATAACTTAACCTATTAAAATTATCTTCAACACATTTAATCATAAGAAGAATCAAATCACTTTATAAATGCAGTTTTGGAAGCAAAGACTTGGAGTTGAAAAGGGTTGTACGGCGGAGGGCCTCGATTGAGTTAGCACAATGTGAAATGATTGATTTTTACTACTTAATTGGTTTATTCCATTTATTATGTAGAAATATTCAAAATGTGGCTTGGTTGAGTTTGTAGTTATTTTTTAGCTTATGTAGTGATGAAATCATAGAAGATTAGATTTTTGTTATGTATAGAGGTTGAGATTAACTTCCATATGATGTATATTTTTATTTGTTTCTAGATTTTCTGTTTTTCTTTGAAGTAAAATCATGTTTAATTTGTTCATGCGCAGAAGTTAATAAGTGATTTTTCAATGATTTTTAAAGTGACTACGACATATTATTTGTAGTTAATTTGAGTTTTTGAGACGTTAATATATTGTTTTACAAGGGTTTTAGTAAAGTGAAATGGTTATGTTGTTGTCTTAATGTTATTAAATTCTCAATATGTGTTCATTCCTCAAATTTAGGTGCTTGGATGTTATTAATTATCGAAGTTAGTTTTGATGCTCATTTAAAATGTTTGGTCATAACTTCTACACCTTTCATTTGTGGTGGTCTTCTCATCCTAGACATGTGCTGATAAAATTTGATTTGATTGAAATATTCATTTTAAAAATCAATAATCGACGAGTTTTATTCGATGAAAAATCACAAGACACATATTCAGTAGCTTATATCTAGTTCATGTTAATATTGTTTATCGAATCATTCAGCCCAAGGTAAAAATTTTTTCTGGCTACGTCCCTGGTTATCACACACAACAGCAATTGAGTTTCAGCGATATCCAAGTTCTGGCAATTTCCAGCCAAGGAAGCTGAGGGGAGAGCGGAGGCGCGTGGGACAGCCAGGGTTTCCAGCACACCAGCCATGGAGAGAAGAAGGTTCTCACGCAGTAAGTGTGCTAGTGCATGGATTTGTGGATAAATGGGAAGCGAGTGACGAGTGAGCGATTGTGGTGGCGGAGTGAAGCTATTAATGGATGCGGAGTTGTTTCGGTTCGTCCTTAAATGGATCACGTGCGTCACGCATGTCCGTTTCATCTATTGGATTGGGCCCGCCCTTTTGTTATGGATTGGACAGAAGATCAGTATGTAATATTGATATATCCTAAATTTTACATAATTATTCTTCTGGTAAATCTTTGACTTTGGATCCTTATTTTTCATAATCATTAACAGATGTTATATCTTAAATTAATATTATTCAAGAATGTTGATATATGTTACAATATTCTTTGAAATATTAAAAGATCTGATATCTGAAATCTCATATCACAAATTTGGTTAGGTTAATAAAATAAATTTAACTTGTATTACTTCAAAAGAATCAATATAAAGCCAAAAGTTGGTGGGTTTTTTTTTCCCTATTTTCCCCTTCATATTCAAAGTCTCATTTTAATTAAAGAACGTTGTTATGCCAAGTTGTGTAAAGGTATTGCAAGTTTTTTGGCTTTAAATAGATGGGAAATTCGTGGCATAAATCTGTAATATCGAATGAGATTACAGATTCTCATGCGAGACCCAATTTAACAACCATAATATTTTACCAGATTACACACTTTACTAAATAAATTAAGGTAAAGTTTATGATTTCAATCGAATAGAAATTTATTAAACAAACTGCCTGTTACATGGAATATACACACAATATATATAGCAGAAGACTAAATCCTAATTCATATTCAATATAGTTGAAATTTTTTTGTATAATTATAAAGATTCAACTATAATATCTCATTTAATTAGAAATATTTTAACTATTAATTAGGATTTAATTAGTCTTCTGCTATATTTTGTGTATATTCGATGTAAACAAATTTATTTATTTCTATTATATTACAATATCATGAGACCATATTAATTATGTTGATGTTTTGCAGCTTATGGAGGTTGTCAATAATATAATCCATGGGGATATAAAATCATATTTTAAAAAAAAACTGACAAGAAATTGAGTAGATAAAATTTGTATATGCACGAAAAAAACAAAATTATATGGTCTTGATTGACCTCAAATTAATATTATTCAAGAACATTATCCAATCTTATATCAATAATATTCAGGATTAATATTGAAAAATGTTTACATCAATATTTTTAATTAAATATTAACAAATACATATCTTACATTAATATTCTTTAAAAATACCAACTCTTAGATTTTGAATTTTTTTATCAATATTATTCAGAAATATCGATAAATCTTTGATCATATATCGGTATAATATTGACTAATCTTAAATTTTGATAGATATTATTTACAACTATCAATAAATTGTAGATCTTATAACATTATTTTCCTGAATATTGATAAATATTCATATTGAATCAATATTTTATGGAAATATTTACAAATCTTACATCTTAGATCAATATTTTACAAATATTGATATATCTTAAATTTTATATCAATATTTATCGGAAATATATGTTGACAAATATTTTACCTTGGATCCATATTTTTCACGAACAATAACAAATGCTATATATTAAATCAAAATTTTCAATAATATTGATAAATCTTAGATTTTAGGTAAATATTCTTTTGAAAGCATAAATAGATCCGAAATATTATATCACAAATTTAGTTAGATTATCTATACCATTATATAAAGAATCGACCACCTAGAGGACATCATATTTTGTTTCCGAAATTGCTCTTACACAAACATTTTTTTCTCAAAATAGCCACAACTTATTTTCAGTATTACACATCTCAAATTGCACTATGATCTCTAACTAATTTCTATCAATTATTATTAAATTAAACATAAAATTAAGCATTTAATAAAAAAAAATATTATTTAAATTATGATTATAATTTTATACACACAATGTGTGTACATAATTTACTAGTTAAAATAAAAGATTAAACAGTAAAATATATATGTAATGGAAAAATTGAAATTAAATATAATTTTTCATCCAAAATCAGAAACACAATAAGAAGTGATTATTCTTTGCTACCCACACTCTTCTTCATGTACGTTATGGATAATGGCAACCTCCATAAGCCGCAAAAAATCAATATAATTAATATGGTCTCATGATATTGTAATATAATATATAGAAAGAAATAAATTTGTTTACATCGAATATACAAAAAATATAGCAAAAGACTAATTAAATCCTAATTAATAGTTAAAATCTTTCTAATTAAATGAGATATTATAGTTGAATCTTTATAATTATACAAAAAAATTTCAACTATATTTGTTGGGGATCGATGTAGAGTTTAGAGGGGGGTGAATAAACTCTTTCTTTTGTTAATTTCTTCTTTTGAAGGAGCTAAAATCCTGTTAGAGATTGTAGCTAATCTTTTTCAAGTATGCAACCAACAAATCACAGAATAGTGCGGAAACGATCTGATGGTTCAATGATTGAAAATGATAAAAACAGTAGGCAGTAGACAATAGTTGTTTATGGAAGTTCGAAGATAAAATCTTCTACGTCTCCCCTTCTTCTGTTTTCAGAAGGTATCACTAAAAGACTTTGGATTTTACAGTACACACTCATACACACCCACTTCAGCAGGACTTACCCTCTGCCTACTGAAACTCTTAGTTTATCAACACAATGAAATACTATGTAATCAAAGTTCTGGAAAAGACTCTTTTCCAGATTACAAACTCTTCTTAACAAGATATGAATAACGTAAACTGTTCCTGAAGAGTATGAGAAATAGCAGCACAAGATGATCTTCAACAGATCAGATATATGCTATGAAGCGTGTGCTACTTTTCTGTATATTGAGCTTTTTGTGAGACAAGAGATTTTTTGGTGTTCAACGTTTTTGTATATTGTAATCAGTATTGTCCAATATCTTTTTATCAACGTTTTTCTTGTATATTTATAGAAATTTTTGATCCCAACGTCTATAACAAAACGCTTCTTTGACTTCTGATATATTCAGCTTTAATACCTGAAAAGGGTCCTGCAGAAAAGCTTCAAAACAATCAGTCTTGTATTATACCAAAATTGGTAAGACGTAATAAATAACTTCATACTGCATTAATGGTGCAATTAATGCTAGTACTCGATAAAGTAACGATAACATTCAAGGCTAGTTCTGTTTGCACGAAAGACATTAAGTTACTTTGGTTTAGACTGAGTTCTGCTTCTTGTTTTCTGGATCGATAAATCTAAGTTCTGCTTCTGGTTTTCGTTAGCTGAAGACTACTGCTTTTATATTGCCTAAAGATCAGCTGGTTTTAAATCTCATTGCCACAATTAGGTTAAGTCTAACAATTTCCCCCTTTGTGGTGATGCCAAAACCTAGATATTGAAAAATGGCAAAATAAAGCATAATTATATTAAGATAATCAACGAAAGTTTTAATCATCGGTGCCCATGTCCCTGTAAATGGTTTCTTCATTCTGAGCATCTTGATATCTTCTGGCAAAAGATTATGCCATATCTGCAGTTATTCTTCCTTCTGCTTGTCCTCCTTCTGGTTGTCTTTCTTCTGGTTCTGCTTCCCTCTTTTTGGCATCATTGGCCAGAACCCGAGCAAGCAAATCATTCAAGTGGCCAGAAAGATTGAGAATACCATTGTTAAGCATTTCAAGATATGGTGCCTGATTAGATACTCGTTCATTGAGAGCATTGAGAGATTGAGATTGGGACTCAATCTTAGGATCCATAGATTCCATGGTGGTGGAGACTGAACGAATAACTTCATCATGCTCGGTGAGTCATTTGAGTATGTCAGTTTGACCGAGCACGATGATACCTTGGCTTCTGGAAACAGTTTGTCGAAAAACAATGGTCTCAGCATACATTTTACTCACAGATTCCGCCGTGTTAGATATTTCCTTAGATATACGGTCTCGGAAGAACTTAGAACTACTGACTTCTCCTCTCAGAGAGATTGTTGAGATTCCTTTGCAAAGTATCAGTCTCAAATTCGATATCAAACTGTTCTGGTTCTGGAGATGGAGTTCTTGTGAGCATACGCTGCTTGATTTCAGCGGTACGAGCAGCAGCTGAGTCAGAAATGGATATGACCAATGCAGTAGAAGTTTCCAGTTCTGGTGGAGCAGTGGGAAAAATCACATCCATTGGACCAGTAGAAGGGCCAGGTTCAACAGAGCTTAGTTCTGGAGCAGTAGAGACAAGAGGTGCTGCAGTAGTTTCCTCAGCAGCAGATGGAGCAGAAGAAGTTTCTTCAAAAATTGGTTCAGGCGCTGTACTATCATCTTGGTGAGCAGCTTCAGTGGTTTCCGGTGGTTGCTCTGAAAGGATAAGGTCAGATGAAGTATTCAATAGAGCTTTCATTCTGCTTGATGTTTAGCAGAAAAGTTCTCAAGATTTGGCAATGGGTTGTCATCTGATGCTTCCATGTGTTGAGGTTCGGTTGGAGTTTCGGAAAATACCACTTCATTAGCTTGAGTTGATGTAGGTGCAGTAGCAGCCGTAAGAACAATAGACGAAATTACTTCATCCACTGAGGACAATTCTCGAACAGAGATCAGAGATGATGATTGAGTAGGCAGGTCNAAGAAGAACCCATCCAAGAAAATGAAGATGAAATTCAATTTCAACATGATCATGATAGACGAAGAACACTTAGAGATCACATGAATCGTACACGTACTAGTGCACCTTCATGTCTAGTTTTTCCCCCCGATGCATCTCATTTCAATTTTAAGCCTGGTATTATCCAAATTTTACCCAATTTTCATGGCTTAGATTCTGAAAATACATACATGCATTTACGAGAGTTTATAGAAATGTGCAACACCTATAATGATCTAAACTGTAGCATGAACACCATTCGACTTAAGCTTTTTCCATTTTCTTTAAAAGATAAAGCCAAAACTTGGCTACAAAATCTTAGATCGGGATCCATTCGAACATGGGATGAATTGCAACAACAATTTTTGAAAAAGTTTTT
This sequence comes from Primulina huaijiensis, assembly GCF_012295235.1. NCBI lineage: Eukaryota > Viridiplantae > Streptophyta > Magnoliopsida > Lamiales > Gesneriaceae > Primulina > Primulina huaijiensis. The sequence continues at coordinate 13,834 of NW_027361630.1, forward strand.
TCCATCTCATAGAAGAAATTCTTTCAAAAGGCAAATCATCACTTTCACTCAAAAACAAGGAGAAACTTTTTATCAGTGTTGGGATAGATATAAAGAATTGCTTAATCTTTGTCCACATCATGGTTTTGAAATTTGGAGAGTTGTTTCTCAATTTTATGAAGGCTCAACACCTAAAGATAAGCAAATGGTTGAATTTATGTGTAATGGAATATTTGAAGATAAAGATCCAAATGAGGCAATTGAGTATCTCGATTCATTAGCTGAAAATGCTCAAAATTGGGACACTATAGGTACAATCGTACCATCAAACAAGATTCAATCTCCTACATCTGGTGGAGGTATGTA
>NW_027361631.1:0-722 GCF_012295235.1 Primulina huaijiensis
AAAATTCATAAACATCCGCAATCAATGAAAATAATCATGTTAGCAAGTAAAATAACATTCAGGGCACTGCCATGACGTTTACTAATTTCTAGGTGTTAAAAGACCGTTTTACCCCTAGACGTAAAATTTCACGTTTTTGACATTTTCTTTATTCCATTGACTCTAACATGTCCCAAATAATTATTTAAGCTTACATGAATTTTCTCATATTTTTATTTAGCCTAAAACGAGGACTTTTAAATTAATCTTTAAATGTGACGTATTAATGCGTTTTAATCCCGAATTAAACCAAACCTTAACATAAAATTCCCAAATTAAAAACTTAGACTTATAATAATTATTTAAGCTTAAACCTAATTTTTCATAATTTTATAAAGCCTAAAACTAGCCGTTTCCATTAACTCGTTAATTAGTATTTCGTGCGGCGATTAACTCCCGATTACATCCAAAACTCGTTATTTTGATCCCAAATTTTTAACATAACCTTTTTATGATTTATTCTACCCTTCCAAGTCATGAGCCACCCACGTGGACCCTTGGATCAATTTTTCTTTCTTAAATTTTTGTTTTTGACACCTTATCGAACGCACCGAGCCATCTTCTAATTTACCCGAGCCACGCCCGAGCCACCTTGAACCAAAACCTAGCGAACCCATCTAGGGACCCTACTGTGTAATCCCAGCCCGTAAAACAAGGCCTATCCCGCTCAAAAGCCCCCTGGA
>NW_027361632.1:0-276 GCF_012295235.1 Primulina huaijiensis
CGAGCGCCACTGGTGCTGGATTTTTTGTCTTGGACAGCATGGTCCATGCTAGGGCGGTAATTTATGACCGCCCGAGCGCCCAGCACAGTGTAAAAACGTGTTTTGGGTGTTTTAAGGTATAAAATTGAGTGAGACTCTTAATTTTCTCATTTCCCTTCTCTTCATTTCTCTTCTCCATCGATTTGAAGGCTAGGGTTCTTCATCTTCTTCTTCTCCTTTCTTTTAATCAAACAATAAATCTTCAATCCAGAGTTGAAAATTCATCTTTTTAGTGAA
>NW_027361634.1:0-604 GCF_012295235.1 Primulina huaijiensis
AGCATGTATGTTTGGCTCAGGAAAGTGTTATAATTGTGGTAGTCCTGACCACTTATTTCTGCAGTGCCCTCAGAGGAACCCGCCTACTCAAGGCAGAGTGTTTGCTCTCCATGCTGCGGAGACAAACCCCGATACCATGCTGATGACAGGGAGAATTTTTATATCTGGTTCCACTACGAAGGCCTTGATAGATTCAGGGGCCACTCACTCATTTATTTCGGAGGTTTTTGCTAATTTCCTCAAGGTCAGGACAGTTGGGCTAGATGTAGCCTATTCAGTAGTATTGCCTTCTGGAGAGGAGATAACAGCCACCAATGTGATCCGAGACAGACCTTGAGCTGCATGGAAATCTTGTTTATGCGGATCTCATCTTATTGCCGATGCCAGAGTTTGACATCATTTTGGGGATGGATTGGTTATTACGGAACAGGGTGTTGATAGACTCCCAGCGGAGATCTGTTCTAGTCCGACCGCCTGGGATGACACAGTTCTTATTTGAGCCGGACAGGTACTTTCCTTTACCGCGCATTATTCCTTATATCCAGGCTAGGAAGCTCAGGCATAGAGGGTGTCGGGCATTTTTAGCAACTTTTATATCTGTCCC
>NW_027361635.1:0-853 GCF_012295235.1 Primulina huaijiensis
TAAAAGATATTTCTTGGAACTAAAACCAACAAAAACAACGGTGAACACAATATCAGGTCCTGTGGACTTGATTAAAGGATGTGGTAAAGCACAATTTTTGTTACGTAATGGTACAAAATTTTTTATTAATGATGCTTTATATTCACCACAATCGAAAAGAAATTTGTTGAGTTTTAATGATATATATTCCCATGGGTATGATACTCAAAAAATGAATGAAGGGAATGAGAAATATATGTGTCTTACCACGTATAAATCAGGAAAGAAATATGTGATTGAAAAACTACCAATGCTCCCTACTGGATTGCATTATACACATATACGTCTCATTGAATCAAACATGGTAGTTGATAATTCTTCAATATTAACCAATTGGCATGATCGATTAGGACATCCTGGTTTAACAATGATGCGAAAAATTATAGAAAATACACACTGTCATCCGTTGAAAGACCAGAAGATCTTTCAGAATAATAAGTTTCAATGTAAAGCATGTTCTCTTGGAAAACTTATTATCAGACCATCACCAGCCAAAATCCAAACTGAATCACCAATGTTTCTTGAACGTATTCAGGGTGATATTTGTTGACCAATTCATCCACCATGTGGATTATTCAGATACTTTATGGTATTGATTGATGCCTCCAGCAGATGGTCACATGTATGTTTATTGTCAACTCGAAATGTTGCATTTGCAAGATTACTTGCTCAAATAATAAAATTGAGGAATCAATTTCCCGATTATACAATCAAGAAAATCAGACTTGATAATGCTGGTGAATTTACTTCCCAGACTTTCAATTATTAATGTATGTCTATGGGAATCATTGTTGAGCATCCTGTTGCTCATGTA
>NW_027361636.1:0-286 GCF_012295235.1 Primulina huaijiensis
GAAGTAAAAGTCCATACTTTATATCTTACCAAATATTTTAAAATACTCATCAACATTTATCTGTTCTTAATTTTCAGTACAATTTGACAATGTCTTCGATTCGCAATCCGCTATCTGGAATACTCGACAAACACATATTAACTGGACCTAATTACCTCACTTGGCTAAGAAACCTGAAAATCGTCTTTAATTCGTAAAGGATAGCATATACACTTACTGAGTTGCCCCCTGTTGAGGCTCTGACTAGCTGCAATCCTGAGGAATTGCAGACTTACAAGGAATGGTG
>NW_027361637.1:0-438 GCF_012295235.1 Primulina huaijiensis
ACGTAAAAGTATAACAAAAACCCACTTACAAAGAAATATATATAGTAAAAGCCCACTTACATGATTATTATCTTCAAAGATTGAGGGAAGAACAACTGAAAATTCGCACACGAAAGTTGCTGGATTGCCTCAAAATGGACAAGAACTCGGCTGTTGCAGATGCTTCGAAAATAGTTGCTGCAAGGCTTCAAAAATAGTTGTTGGTGGTGTCATTTCTCCTACCTTTTGGCCACTATTTATAGGCTCATGGAGGGGAGGTGAAGAGGCTATCATTCAAGGTCATTACCACCATGTTTATGGCTTCCTTAAAGGCCTTAAACACAATTAAAATTGTTGTTATGACTCTTCAAATTCCTCTTTGAATTCATGGCTTGAATGGGTTTTAATTCATGTCTTGAATGTGTTTTAATTCATGGCTTTGTGTAGCTTGGCTTTGTG
>NW_027361638.1:0-562 GCF_012295235.1 Primulina huaijiensis
AAAATGGAATATCTTCTCTATAACCATCCTCACCATATGGAAAAATTATAGGATATTGGAGAGCAAGATACGCAGGATTCAACTCATTGATACGTTTTAGTTGCCCTGTTTGAGTTTCTACTAAAATATCTCGGTTGCCCAAAGACTCATCGAAATCTCCCACAATTAATGCAGCAACCTCAGAAGCAGATGGAAGATTATATCTCCTTCCGTCACCACTTCTTCTACCAATCAACTTTAATTTCACATCGGATCGTCCTTCCACCATCATTCATTCTTTGGTCATCCTAAAACACTTGACCAAAACATTGTTTTCATCTAACATTGCCTTCAAATCAGAAACTATCTCTAAATACATATTATTTGTGTCATTATTTTGTCTGAAAAAATATTTCAATTAAATAAAAATTAATTTCTAGAACAAAAAATAGAAAATATGGTACATTCAATATAATAAATAGATTTAAAGATATACCTAACAGTAGAAATCCGATTAGGAATTTCGTTTTCTGTGTCGTAAATATACAGCTGAGCAAACTTCGGGGATGCACCTTCACATGGA
>NW_027361640.1:0-496 GCF_012295235.1 Primulina huaijiensis
AAGCGTAGACGTGCCATCATCATAAAACTTTTCTTAAACATACTTATATCATACATACTTGAGCATACATAACATCATTTTGCGTAGAGATATGTTTCAAAGCAAGTGACCCATACATAAATGTGCATGATCAGACTAAACCACAATACTCGGCTGACAGGAAAAATCCACTGCCACATACATGAGATCTCCGATCATGCTTTACCGGGTGGATTGGTCCCTGGTCATGCTTTATCGCTTTCCAATCCTGATCTAAACCCGATCATGCTTTACCGAGGCGGAGAGGTCCTCGACCATGTTCACCGACTTCCAAACCCGTTCATAATTTGATCACAAGACATTTAGCATACTTCAAAAACATAAACATATTTTCTTTTGCACGTCGAACATGCTTACTTGGCGTTGAGAGATTCGTTGGATCTCTCTTGGGGCCACTGCTGCACATACTAAAATGAGTTCAAACACTTATCTTTCATAGCTTAGACGTATAGTCATG
>NW_027361641.1:0-1090 GCF_012295235.1 Primulina huaijiensis
ATTAACAGCGGAAGCAAATATTGTTTTCAAACAACAACTTAAAAACATATCCAACGTATTAAAACTGATATTGAACATAAGAAAATGCATAAACTAAAACATGAGGTCCTCGGGTTCCTACTACCGCTGCCTCAAGCCAACTCACTGGTCTCCGCCCTCGGCCTCGGCCTCATCAGTACCTACAACAATCAAGTCTAGTAAGTCTAAAGACTCAACATGTATATATCGTGAATAAAAAATAAATATATCATAAAATCGCATGCAACGTAAAAATATGGTATCGTAAAGCGTACAGTGAAATTCGTATCATGAATAATTATAACTACGTGCATATATGAAAATCATACGTAAAATCTTTGCTCATTAGAGCTCTGTCATATCATATCATAATTTTCTGGTAGAGATAATGTTTCTAAGCAAGTGGCCCATAGCATAACATGAGCGTCTGATCAGACTAAACCACAGTATACTAGGTGGTAGAGATCACTACAGCCCTTGGACTGGATATTCGTACCCATACGTAATCGTAAACCGGTCGTAAGTCACTGGGTGGAGAGGTCCTCGGTTGCGCATACCGACGTCAAAACCCATAACATAAGTTGGCCACAAGACATATCACATATATCTCAAAAATAAACATTTTATATTTTTATGCACGTATTATAATTATAACCTTATTTTTATCGAATGAGTTGGATCGCTTCCAGGCTTGCTCCAACCTAATTGTAATATGTGACACATGCAAATAATTTTATCTTGACCAAAATTTGACAATCGAACCAAAAACGAGACGATTATGACCAACAACTTGCTTTTTAATCATGACTTCGTACCAACTCGAACCAATATTAAACCAACGTTTAACCATGATTAAAAATACCCCTAACATACTGAAAAATATTCATGAGGACTAGAAAACACGAAAATTGGTGAATAGAATACAAAAACATAAAACACTCTTTCGAGAGTCATTTTGGCACATTGCACCGTAAATTCTCGTACGACCTCTAAACTCAACCAAATCACAAACGGCCGAAAACATGAGTTTCCTAACTCATTGAGGTATTGTCCAGTCCAAGGCCATGGGCTA
>NW_027361642.1:0-921 GCF_012295235.1 Primulina huaijiensis
TTTAATTATTAATCAACCTTAATTAATTAATTAATAAGCAATATCATAACCTAGAGTAGCAGGTAGAAATCGGCCATAAACCCAACAAAACACCCCAACAAACCATTTGATATCAAAGTAAATTCAAATTTCAAATATAGTGGACTTGGTCTTGCATTTTTCCCTATATTTTTCACCCATCTCCCTCACTTCCCTAACCAACATTTTTCCCCCTCTCCACCGAATTCAGAGTCCTTACAGAGCCTTAAAATCGTGAGTTTCATAGCCAGAATTAAGAAGGAAAAATCAGTAGCAAACAAGGTAGCAAAAGCGCTACACCTCCTCCGCGCCGAATCGTCTCATTCTTTCGTTTTTCTTTCAAACGAAACCAGGCATGCATATCTTCTTCCTTGACTCTTCAATCAAGTCCTATTATCATTTATTTAACATTACATGATCATCATTTCCATGCAAAAACCGAAACATAGCAAGAAATTTTCAGAAAAACAAAACATGCAGATTTTGGTTTCATGACAAGCTTCACGTGTTGCATTTTTTTGTGGATTTCATGTATTGGTTTGATTCCAGGCTCCCAAGGCTGCTCCTAGGCATGTACTAGGACATGTTAGGATCACATTTGTCCATTGGTTTGAGTCCCATGCTAGCCGAAAGAAAGGAATGACAGCAACTCCCCATTTCTGCCCATTTGTGTTTCGAAAATTCTGTTTGCTATCATTAGGGATATAAATCTGATCATGGCCGCTACAAAGCCTATAGCCATTGTTAGATCCCTCCCCTAGCATTTCTAAGACGTGACTAAGTCGCCCTTTTGGTGGCTTGGTCCATGGTGAAACGGTTTTTACAAAATACCCAAGGACAGCCCCTGCACCTTCGGCACTCTCCTTTTTGGACAGCATGTGTTGTTTCGAAATGGTGGAATGG
>NW_027361643.1:0-792 GCF_012295235.1 Primulina huaijiensis
AAAACACAAGAATTTTAGCGGCTATCCCTATTATTCTAAGGTTAAATGCTTGGAACAACTTGAATAAATGATTGTTAACCGATGAACAGTGAGATAATTAAATAGTAGAATCCCCTCGAATCAGTATTTTCTTGTAATAAATTCTTCACTTTATTCTCTTTGATTAATTTTCAATTCTAGATTCAATATTTTTCTTGCTAGGTAATTTTAGCTTTGGTTATTTTATTTAGTAATTATCAAAACAACTCCCCCCCCTTTTTATTTTTATTATCAAAAGAAATAAATCTACCGTTCTCTGTGGATTCGACCCTATTCACCATTACACTCGTTTTTATTTAAAAGAGTAGGAATTAATTTGGTGGTCAACGACTGCACACCAAATTTTGGCGCTGTTGTCGGGGAACGGTGTAAGGATAATTTCTTGATTTTTTTAATTATTTTTTTTACCTCGTTCTTCTCGTACAGATGAACTCGAATACAATCCGGAAATCGAGAAGCAGCTAAGAGATTGAGAAAAGAAGCAATATTAAGGCGCGAAAAGCAACCATCATCATCATCTCATGATTTGAACGCATCATTGGACTCCAACGATACGGAAAGCGAATCGGACATTGATCTTGAGGTTGAAAGAAGTGAAAGTGACCAAGAAGAAATGGCAGGACAAGCTCAAAGAACACTCAGGGAGTTAGCTAATCCTAATGTTATTCCACAACCATTATGCATTCAATTCCCTACTACTGATGCTAATTTTGAATTAAAATCTGGCTTGATTCATTTATTGCCTACTTTTCG
>NW_027361644.1:0-415 GCF_012295235.1 Primulina huaijiensis
AATGACATCGAATCAACAAATTCATAAATAAACACATGCATCGACGTAACACATATTTGGTGAGCTTCGGAGTATATGTTTCGTTGCACAAGTAAATATGCAAGATAACCAAATAGCATATGTTCGATCATGTAGTAGTCTATAAAAAATCTCAAGATAACACAAATAAAAAAGATTGTCGAGGAGCTAAGGGGTTTGGGTCTCGTCATTGGAATAATGGGAATCATCAAGTCGTCGTGATTCGCGTCGAATTCATGCTATTTTTTTCCGTAACAGAAGCGCCTCGAAGATGAAGACAATGTAGGTGGAGACTCTCTTCGATGTTGCAAGTTGTCTCTCTCCTTATTCCTAGCTAACAACTAAGGCGTGAATTGTATCTCCCAACGAGTGTATTATTTCACAACAAAAGAATAGA
>NW_027361645.1:0-554 GCF_012295235.1 Primulina huaijiensis
AGCAGAGTTGGGTCCAGAGATTATTCAGAAGACTGTTGATGTAGTTGCCCGGATCCGTGATAGAATGAGGACTGCTCAGAGTCGACAGAAGAGCTATCCAGATCAGAGAAGGAGATGGTTAGAGTTCGCAGTCGGCGACCATGTTTTTGTGAAGGTGGCACCTATGAAGGGTGTCATGTGATTTGGGAGGAAAGGGAAGCTTAGTCCGAGATTTATTGGACCATTTGAGATCCTTGACAGAGTTGGGACACTAGCTTATCGTGTTGCTCTTCCGCCGAATCTGGCTGGAGTACACAATGTGTTCCACGTCTCTATGCTGAGGAAGTATATGGCGAATCCTTCGCATGTCTTGAACTTTGAGCCATTGCAGCTTACTCCGAACCTATCTTATGAGGAGAGACCAGTGCAGATCTTAGACAGACAGGAAAAGGAGCTTCGGAACAAGCTGGTTAAGCGAGTAAAAGTCAAATGGCTCAACCATTCAGAGAAGGAAGCTACATGGGAGTCTTAGCCAGAGATGAGGAGTCGGTACCCCGAATTATTCGGTGAGTTTT
>NW_027361646.1:0-436 GCF_012295235.1 Primulina huaijiensis
GTCGATACGAGTTAAAACCGGGACCCCAGTCCAAGTTTTAAAACGGATCGGTTAAGATGTATTACGGGCTCGAGTTTACGTCTAGGAATACTTTTAAATATGTTTTGGGGTATTTTAAGGAGTTTGGTATGATTCGGGTCAATTTTAGAGGTCCAGGAGAAAACGGCAATTTTTGGGTTTCCAGGGGCAAATTGGTCATTTTGCACCTGATGTGAGATTTTGGTACTGGCAGCGCCCTGAGCACAAATTTATGATATTTTTAATGATTATGCATCATGTTACAATTTTTTTAAAACTATTATGATAATTATGATGCATTCTTGGTTTAAATGAAAAATTATGTATACGCATGCTTTTATTTAAGTGATGAGTATGTTAACACGTTTTGAAAGAAGTGATTTAGTTATGACTAACATGATGACACGATGACGCGATG
>NW_027361647.1:0-427 GCF_012295235.1 Primulina huaijiensis
AGCCTTCTTTGTGTGCAAACCTAGGCTTCCTATTGTAATTCTGACAGAGGATGAATGCAAAGGTTGGGCATTGCCCGTAATTTGTTGTGTGCCTTACTTTCTGCACGTTTTGGCTTGGTTTGCTTGGCTCTGTGAGTTTGATACTCCACTAAATAATTAAACACGAGTATTGAAAGGTTGGCTGATTGAATCAGTGCGTGATTCAAGCCGCACAAGGGTTAGAAACTCGGGAAAAAGTTGCTGCGTAAGTAACCTCTGTGTCAGTTGGTATCAGAGCCAGGTTTGCTCGAATTTGTTGAAGTTGCAGACGCCCAAATCATGGCAGATTCGTCTAGCACTTCAGGAACGAACAATACTTCGGCGCGGGATCGTATTCTAGAAATTGAAACTAGAATGCGAAGGATTGAAGGGCTCCTTGGTGTTCCAA
>NW_027361648.1:0-467 GCF_012295235.1 Primulina huaijiensis
ATTTGGCAAGCGTGGGAAGTTGTCTCCTCGATACGTCGGTCCGTAGGAGATTCTTGAAAAGATTGGCGATCGTGCGTATAGACTTGCTCTTCCTCCTTCTCTATTTGGGATACATGACGTCTTCCATGTATCGATGTTGCGTAGATATATGCCAGATAGTTCTCATGTCATTCAGCCTGAAGAAGCCGAGTTAGAGGAGACGTTGAGTTATGTTGAGCAGCCGATTCAGATTCTTGATCGGAAAGAGAAACAGCTCAGAACGAAGACTATTCCATTAGTGAAAGTTCAGTGGAGTCGTCATGGCATTGAAGAAGCGAATTGGGAAACAGAATCAGAGATGAGACAGAGATATCCAGAACTATTCGCATGATGTGAGTATTTATTCAGTTTTGATTATGTTATACATGTTTTGATTGACTGCTTGCGAGTTCGAGGACGAACTTATATCTAAGAGGGGGAGAAATGTA
>NW_027361649.1:0-418 GCF_012295235.1 Primulina huaijiensis
ATGGGACGAAGAAAGGACCACAAAGGAAAGGAAAGAAACGTTCTGTTCCTTCCAACAAATTCAAACCCAAGAAGAAGCAAACTACAAACACTTCTAAGGGGCTTGCAAAGCCTAAAACAAAAGAAGATGTTTGCTTCCATTGCAATAAGCCTGGACATTGGAAGCGCAATTGTAAGGAATATCTAGCTCAGAAAGGTTCTGATAAGGGTATGTTTTACATTGAAGTAAATATCTCGATTAACTCAACTTCTTGGGTATTAGATACTGGATGTGGTTCTCATTTATGCAATGATTTGCAGGTGATGACAAGAAGTAAGAGACTTAGGGATGGTGAGACCTTCCTAAGAATGGGCAATGGAGCAAGAGTTGCNATTATAGGAGATATTTACTTGATGTTAGACAATAATTTTAAGTTGTT
>NW_027361650.1:0-665 GCF_012295235.1 Primulina huaijiensis
AAACCACTTACCTTTGCCCCTTTTTCTAAAAAGATGAAGTTCCAATTCCGGATTGAAGATTAATTGCTTGATTGAAAGAAAGGATAAGAAGAAAATGAAGAACCCTACTTGGAAACGTTGGAGGAGAGAAAAAGAAGAGAAGGGAAATGAAGAAAATGAGAGTTTCAATCGGTTTTATGCCTTAATTCACCCAAAACACGCTTTTGTACTGAGCTGGCGCTCGGGCGGTCATAAATTACCGCTCGGGCGCGGACCATACTATCCGGTACAAAATTTACAGAACCGGTGGCGCTCGGGCGGTCATAAATTACCGCTTGGGCGCCGCTCTGCGCACAGCCGCCTCAAAGATCGCCTCCGAAACGCCTCTTCCTGACATAATTTGAAAAATTGGTAAACATGAAAGTTGTAGCTCTATGTCTCGGCTTGCATCGCCAATTGGCCTCATGTCATTTGAATGTCTGAGGAAAAAGTTATGCTCATTCTCCCAACATGTGTCATTATAGGAACGACGATACGCGCGACACACTTCGGGGCGCTTTTGGCTTGTCTTCCACAATGATTTGAACAAAACTCAAAACATGAAAATTACACCTCTATGTCTTATCTAGCCACTCCAATTTGCCTCATAGCAATTGGCTCAACATACGAATTATCATGAATTTACT
>NW_027361651.1:0-847 GCF_012295235.1 Primulina huaijiensis
TTGCTTATATTATACCATGATTTTCGGTGGATTTTGTACTTTTGGTAGAATATTCAATAACCTCTTTTACCTATCGTCTATATATCGATGGATAGTCGGAGCGAACTATCCAGATACTGGACGATATCTGTAGAGGTGTAGTGCTGGATGTTAGCACTAGTTGATACGATGTATTGTCACTTTGTGAATGATTGTACTACGATAGCTATCAAAGGAGTATTGAAATAGCTTCAGTCGATGTGGGGACCCGGGCTCTAACTCAATTCTTTTTGGGATTAATTGGATCTTTGTTAGAAAATGTGGGTCAAAATTTTTCTTTTTAATATTAAAAAAAATGTAAATAAACTTACACAAGTAATATCTCCATTTCATTTTGACAAACATAATCCATGTCTTATTTCAGTACATTCATACCAACTAGTGTTCAATACCAACTACAAACCACATTGTAGTACATGTCTAATAAGAAACCACTAGAAATCTTCTTCTATGCCCGTAATCTCCACGCTATCTCGATCTCTCATCTTTGTCTCGACCCTGATCCTGTCCCACCTGTGATCGTGCACACATACAGACACAACCACAGCCGGATACTCCGGTGAGAACAAATCCCAGTATAAAACATGGTACACATGCATATACACAATATAAATCATGAAGCATACTCTCATGAATAGAATCAATGGCACTAGGTTCCATAATCTATGCAACCAAATCAATATCAGCATGCAAATGAAATCGAAATCATATCTGGACTCGACTCGACTCTAACTCTAGGGATCCCGGTGTGAATAAGACGTCACAGTCTGCCACCTACCCTCCCAATCGGGGTGACGGTACGTCTTAT
>NW_027361651.1:863-1900 GCF_012295235.1 Primulina huaijiensis
GAATTGTACCTTTCTCGTCGTAGTCTTTAGAAATGTCGAGGTCTCGATGTCGAAGCTTGTCACAACAAATCTGAAATGACATTTTCAAAATGCATTCTATCAATCTCTAACCCAACTCAATACATATACGTATCAATATTCATTCCCGGTACATTTTGACGGCATAACGGCATAATCTCGCGATACCTGTCAACTCAAACATCAATACTCGATAACAATAACTCATAATTCTCATCATAACACAATCTACCATATTGAAATCTGCATAATTTCATACACATATATGCTGGAAAATCGTAATAATCGCATACGGTATCATTACTTCGATCCGGTTTCAAATATACTATTACCGATATCACAATAACACATAATAGTAATCAAAATCTGATTTCCTCAATCATCTCCACTTCAAAACATGCTGAAATGTAATAATACTTACATCCTTCGATAGCTTGAAGCAAGAGAAGTACGGAACCGAAGTCGGATCGAAATTCGGGTGGTTATATCTTGCCTACCTAAATTCCTAAGAGATAAAGAAGCTTAAGAATAGCTATGGAGCTCTCTCGGTGCTTTGCTACTGAATCTCTGAAGAAATGAAGACAATTGTTATATATATCTTGCATGCCATATCTTACGTGTCTTCCTCTAAATTTTTGTGTATTTCAGACGGCGCTCGGGCGGTTGAAATATACCACTCGGGCGCGGCATTCTCTGTCCGGATATCAACTTTATTCTACCCTTGCGCTCGGGCGTTCACAAACCACCGCTCGGGCGCCAAACTTTCTGTCCGAGAAATTTTCTTGGTAACCATTGGCGCTCGAGCGGTCTCTTTCTACCGCTCGGGCGCCACGACTTCTGTACAAATTTTGGCTCTTGAGTTGTACCGACGCCCGACTTTTCCATTTGGACTTGCACGCATGATCGCCAATCTTTTCATGAATCTCGTACGGACCGACGTATCGAGGAGACAATTTCCCACGTTTGCCAAATCGGACAACGCCTCTGAAAGGAGAAATCTTCAAGATTACTCTGTCTCC
>NW_027361652.1:0-411 GCF_012295235.1 Primulina huaijiensis
CCAAAATCCTAGACACAATGTGATCCAACCCCCAACAACACTGACTAGAACGGAGGATCTGAATAGAAATCTGAGAATCAACCTCGATCCAAAGAGGGAAAAAAGAAAGATCAGAACAAAGGGTAAGACCCCTCCAGACCGCCCAAAGTTCCGCCCGGATAGTAGACCCAGCTCCAATGAACTCACTGAATGATAGCAAGACCCGCCCAGAATGATCACGAACAACGCCACCAACCGAAGAATCCCCAGGGTTCCCTCTCGAACTCCCATCCACATTAAGCTTAAAACAACCGGATGGTGGCCGAAGCCAACGAACAATCGTCGTCCGATGATATCTGTATAAGCAAACCGAAATCCCCAGTGATAGCGCTACCTGTAAAAAACCCACCCAATGCTTGGGTTTGACAGTAC
>NW_027361653.1:0-413 GCF_012295235.1 Primulina huaijiensis
GTGCGTGTGATTAGTAAATTAGGGAGAGTAAAATTTGCTTAATTAATAATTAGCAACTAATTTTAAAATACTAACTCTCCTTTAACTTTAACAAAAATCTCTAATTTTAAAATAAAATGTACATGTGATAGACTTTAAAAGTTTTAAAATCGCTTAAATAAATAATTTAGGCTTTAAAAATGCTGACACTAGATAAATTATTTAAAACGCCTGATTTTCAACTTAAAATAAAATACCATCTTTTAAAATATTGCCAAAATCGTCGTCGGTCTCTTCTCCTCGATCCCGCATCGAATAATCGCCTGAAACATGAAACTCGAAAAACATTTTAACGTGCATCATATAAACATGAATAATTTAAAATAATACAATTTGAATAAATAATGCATCATTAAAATAACTTTTAAATTTAA
>NW_027361654.1:0-569 GCF_012295235.1 Primulina huaijiensis
TTTCGTGTCACATCTGTGATACAAGTAATCATTCTACAAAAGATTCTCCCACTTTGCCCTCTTTTAAAGAATGTCTTCATGAACAAGCCAATGTTTTGAACAATTTCAAAAGGCCAAATTTTGAACCATTTTCTCAAAATTACAATCCAGGTTGGCGAAATCATCCAAATTTTAGTTGGAAGAATAATAATGTTGCACAATTTTCACAACCACATTTCCAAAATCAACAAAATTTTCAAAATTATGCACCTAATGTTCCTCCACCTAAAATGAACTTGGAAGATATATTGAATTCTTTCATTGCAAAGCAAGAGTCTATCAATACTCAAACTGCTCAAACCATGACAGATTTGAAAGATACTCTTGCTAAATTTGCATCTGCACTTAATGTTCATGAAAAAGGTAAGTTTCCTTCACAACCACAGCCTAATCCCAAGGATCATCATTCACAAACCGGAACTTCTGGAACTCAACCAATGGATCAGGTAAAATCTGTTATTACCTTTTGCAGTGGTAAGGTAGTAAAAAAATCCATTCTTGAACATTGTGAAAATGATGATAAATCAACT
>NW_027361655.1:0-361 GCF_012295235.1 Primulina huaijiensis
AGGGATTCCTTGTCTATTCAGTTGATTTACTGAAACCGAGTCCATTATTGGCGAATTTGCCAGTGGTTTGCGAGTTTGCTGATGTCTTTCCAGATGAGATTCCAGGATTGCCTCCGAGTCGAGAGATAGACTTCAGTATTGAGTTGATGCCAGGTACAGTTCCGATTTCCAGAGCTCCGTACAGAATGGCACCGATTGAGTTGAAAGAGTTGAAAGAACAGTTGGAGGACTTACTGGCCAAGGGTTACATCAGACTGAGTGTATCTCCTTGGGGTGCTCCAGTATTATTTGTGAGGACGAAAGACGGTTCTATGAAACTCTGTATCGACTACCGGCAACTGAACAAAGCAACGGTAAAGAA
>NW_027361656.1:0-294 GCF_012295235.1 Primulina huaijiensis
TGCTACTGTCTGACTGGTAGCAGCAGGGGCTGAAATAATGCTCGCAAAGAATGCCTGGCACCCCTTAACTATAAGCTTCCTTGCTTTAAGGCATGATATCATCCGAGGCAAGTTGCTGCATCCACTTGGCTCGAACACAAACTCCTCTTCACCTAATGGTCTGACCCTCACTGATTTTTGTTGGAAGTTGATTGTTACTCCATTCTTTGACAACCAATCCATTCCTAGAATGATGTCAAACTCGGGCACCGGCAATACTATAAAGTCAGCATAGACTGTGTGGCCTTGTAGCTC
>NW_027361657.1:0-237 GCF_012295235.1 Primulina huaijiensis
TTAGTTGGAATACACCTTTCTAAGTGCATTCAGTTAGTTATAATGTAGCTGATTCTTTCATCATATTCGTGCATAGACTCTCCAGTCTTCATTTTGATGCTATCAAATTTTTGAACAGCAACTAAGAGTTTATTTTCTTTGGTTTGCTCATTGCCTTCGCAGAGCTGGATCAACTTCTCCCATATTTATTTCGCAGTCTTGCACATCTTTATTTTGCTGAAAGTGACTTTATCTAGC
>NW_027361658.1:0-929 GCF_012295235.1 Primulina huaijiensis
CCGAGATTGCCATGGACATCTTCACAGCCAAGGCCCAACGCTCGGAGAGGAAGTATGAGGAATGTACCGAGGGGAGAGCCCGTTAGGAGAAGAGAGCCCGATCTTGAGACGAAAAAGAAGTCACCCCCTGCTACAGGATTGATAAAAATGATATCAGGAGGCTCCACTGATGGAGACTCCAACCGGGCAAGGAAGTCGAGGAGTAGGAGGGAATGTATGGAGGTAGATGGAATGAGAAGGAGTGAAGCGGTCATCAGTTTTGGCCCAGAGGATTTGAAGGGAGTGAACTTACCCCACAATGATGCCCTAGTTATCCAAGCCCGAGTGGCCAATTATGACATTCTGAGAGTCTTTGTTGACTCGGGAAGCTCTGTGAATGTAATTTTTAAAGATGCTTTTGTACAGATGGATTTGCAGGGCTACCATTTGGAAACCGTGGAAACTGCCCTCTTTGGTTTTGCTGGCCATGTGGTCTACCCGGAAGGGGAAATCGTCCTTCCATTAACCCTGGGTTCCCAGGATCTCAAGAAGACGGTGATGACTACTTTTACTGTGGTAGACTCCCCTTCATCGTATAATATAATTTTGGGGAGGCCCGCTATGAATGAATTAAAAGCCGTAGCATCTACCTATCACCAAAAGATTAAATTCCCGGTTGGTAGTAGAGTGGGTGAAGTCTGGGGAGACCAACCTTCCTCCCGAAAATGTTATGTAGAAGCTGTCCGGGTAGATCAGAGCAAAGCAAAGAAGGCTGGGAAGAAGCCTCGGACTGATGAAGTATGTGGAGGAGCAGTTGAGAAGGGGGAAGTGCACTTTGTGGCAGAAGAGGAGCAGGAAGTTGTGGAGATTGGACCAGAACAGCAGATCCGGGTGGCCCGAGATCCTAACATATCCACCCGGGTCAGTCTACTTAACTGTTTAAAGGATAA
>NW_027361660.1:0-398 GCF_012295235.1 Primulina huaijiensis
GATTCTACGATGTTTACTATGTCAAGAACATCATACATGAATTCTATTCAATTCTAACAATATCATAATTTCAAAACATATCACGACGTAGCAAAACTTACGTCAATTTATAGCCTGCGTCGATAGGAACTCAGCACTAAAGTCGGATTCAAAATCTGACGGACGGATCGAAATAAAAAGGCGTAAGGATTTCAGAAGCTTTCTCAATTTCCTTTTCTTCGTTTCTTCTGAATTCTGAAACGAATTCATGATATATACATATATATATCCCTCGAGCATTACAAGACCAAGTGGCTTATTTTCNTGGCTTATTTTCCTTTTGCATGTCGCGCGCATATGCGCGCTTAAAATCTGCGCATATGCGCCGGAAGGTCTATCCGGTATTTTACTACTGGACT
>NW_027361661.1:0-271 GCF_012295235.1 Primulina huaijiensis
TTTTAAAATTGGTGTGTGATTATGTTAATTGAAGAGTTTGATTAAGTTAGTGTGTGTTAACCTTTAATTAGTATTTTAAATAGTTAATTTAGCTAGACTTTCTTCTAATTATCATACACACACACGTTTTCTACACTCACACACACTTACACACTTTTACACACACACAAAACCGTTTTTCACACACCACACTTACACATCCATATCTTTTCATATTTTGGAGAGTAAAAAGCCTAGGGTTCTACCTTTATCAGCAGCCGCCCCCTTCCTC
>NW_027361662.1:0-317 GCF_012295235.1 Primulina huaijiensis
CTCCGATTTGCGCCACATGTAGCAGGAAGTGATGAAGCGGTCGCTAATCAGTTCATCAATGGCTTAAACCCTGACGTCTTTACTTTGGTGAACACGGGACGACCCAACACTTTTTCTGATGCATTGAACAGAGCGAAAGGAGCCGAGGCGGGATTGATTCGACAGCGAGGAGCTGCATATAGTGCTCAGAGTCAGAGACCGCCACAGCCCGCCGCCCAGTTTCCACCACCTCCTCCTCGATTTGAGAGTGGAAGCAGTAGTAGTGGCAAGAGAGATTTTCTGAAGGCGAGAGGTAGACAGTTTAAGAGATCAGGGAG
>NW_027361663.1:0-781 GCF_012295235.1 Primulina huaijiensis
ACTGTGAATCGTGATTTCATAAAATTACCAAATTCAATTATCATATCGTGGGAAGGAGAACAATCAATTAAGATGTTGATTGATTCTATTTTTACTAATACGATAAATCATGTTAACGATGAAAACTCTATGGTTGATAAAGCCATCATCACACCAAAAAATGTTGATGTCGACAATATTAATCAAATGCTCATTCTCATGTTTCCTAGAGAGGAAAAAGAGTATACCTCTTGGGATACTGTAGAAGACGATAATCACAACCTCTTTCAAGAAGATATTTTGAATTCCCTTTGTCGAAGTGGTTTGCCACCACATAAAATCATATTGAAAGTAGGAAGTCCTATCATGCTCTTGAGAAATGTTGCGCCCGAACTTGGTCATATAAATGGAACAAGATTAATATGCCGTAGTCTTTGTAGAAATTTTATAGATGCTGAGATCATAACAGATCCTCACAAGGGTACCAGATTCTTTCTACATAGAATTCCCTTGAAAAGTGAAGATAACTTTGGATTACCATTTGAGTTGACACGTCGACAGTTTCCCATAAGGCTTAGTTTTGCTCTAACAATAAACAAAGCACAAGGTCAAACAATCCCAAATATTGGCATATTTTTGCACAACCATGTGTTCATCCATGGTCAGCTATATGTGGCACTTTCAAGAGGAGTCTTCCAAAATTCTACAAAAAATTCTGGTTAAAAATGGGAATTTAGAGCGTCAATCTGGTGTATTCACAAGAATCGTGGTTTTCAAAAACGTATTACTACCTAATAGAGAA
>NW_027361664.1:0-382 GCF_012295235.1 Primulina huaijiensis
ACATACATACAAGTTATTAAATTCCTTGTGTATTTCAATTAATTGATTTAATTGCATAAATTAATTATGTTGTGCATGTTGACATGTTTAAAATATACTTTTCTACATGGTTGCATTAAAATGTATTTTTAAAGGTTATTCGAGTTGCGATCGAGAAAGGAGACCGAGGGCTGAAAATGGAAAATGTTTTTATTAAATAATTGTTTTTGATTATTTAAAATAAGATTGATGTTTTTTCTTATTTTTGAAAATAGGGGTTTTGAGGTGATTTTATATGCCGGGACGTAAATTTTATCGGTGTTAGATTTTCAACAAAAATACGAACATTTTGACAACTCGACTAATAAATTCACAAACTTTATTAAACAAAATATTTTAATTA
>NW_027361665.1:0-474 GCF_012295235.1 Primulina huaijiensis
GTGGTATCAGAGCCGTAGGTTCTGTAGACTGAGATAGAATAGATTTAGCGGGGTAGATGAGTCTTCTTCCTTGCCTTTGTGTGTTAGCATGATTTATTGCTTTCCTTATTACATGTTGTGTGTTATCTGAGTTGATTACAGTATCTACTTGACAAGACTGAATCAGAACCGATTCTGGATCAGAGGTATATGATCAGAGGAGGACTGAGACAGATTGTATAGACTGTATACTAATCCGTTTGATAATTAGATATGCCTCCTCGAAGAATACCACAACCAGTCGCAGGTCAAGTGCCAGAACAGGGTAGTNAGTCATTTCATCCTCCGACCTTGAAGAGTACTGAGACTGCAGTGGATTGTGAGAGTTGGCTAGACGATATAGAGATGCTGTTTGAATCTCTTGCCTATACAGATGAAAGAAGAGTGAAGTTAATAGGACATCAGTTGCAAGAAGTGGCGAAGAGTTGGTGGCTT
>NW_027361666.1:0-480 GCF_012295235.1 Primulina huaijiensis
AAGGTGTTCCTCCGTTCTTCGTCGTTAACGGTTATTCGAGCGTATTTAACGCAAAGGCACGCCATATTCTTCCTTTACTCATCATCACACCATATTATATATTTATGTCTGAAATTGAATGAAAAGCAAGATGCACTTTTATTATTTTCGTTTTTGTGATTCATCATGAATTTGAAAGCTTGTTAATTGATTAAAAAACATGTTTAATATGCTAAAAAGGGGCTGCCATGATTAGGATAGGGTTAAGGGATGTTTTTACATGTTTTAGAGAGTCCCAAATCCCCCCAATAGGCTGCTCACGTGAGCAAAGCAAGCTGGGAACACGTTTCTGCCATAAGTGATCTTAGGGGCTCGGTTGATGGGGAGCAAAGGCTTGGCTTGGCTGGGGCTAAAACAGGGCGAGCTAGGGACTGTCATGGGTCAAGGGAAGAGTCGTAGCCACGCTAGGACTCGAGGCAAGAGGCTGGGGAGGAGTCCTAG
>NW_027361667.1:0-910 GCF_012295235.1 Primulina huaijiensis
TGGGGAGAAATGTAAGATATTCACCGATCATAAGAGTTTGAAATAATTTTTCACCCAAAAGGAGTTGAATATGAGACAGCGCAGATGGCTCGAATTGGTAAAGGACTATGATTGTGACATTAGCCACCATCCGGGGAAAGCTAATGTAGTGGCAGACGCATTGAGTAGAAAAGCAGCAGTTATCACACATTTCTCACTCCAAAGACCGTTGCAGTCCGAGATACAGCGGTTTGAGCTTACAGTGTATGCTAGGGGCGAGGCCCCTAATCTTGCCACATTAACAGTACAGCCTACTTGGAGAGACAGAATTCGTGACGGGCAGTCTACTGATGAGCAGTTGCAAAAGTGGAGAGCTAGAGACAAAGCTAAGGGCCGGAATTTATATTTAGTATTGGACGGCTTGGTCCGTTATCGAGACCGTCTATGGGTTCCTAGTGACGATTCCTTGAGAAATCTTATTATGAAGGAAGCACATGACTCACCATATTACATTCACCCGGGCAGCACAAAAATGTATAGAGATCTGCAGTCGTTACATTGGTGGCCAGGCATGAAGAGGGACATTCTAAAGTTTGTATCAGAGGGTTTGACTTGCCAACAAGTTAAAGCCGAGCATCAAAGACCAGCAGGAAAATTGAAGCCACTCCCTATTCCAGAGTAGAAATGGAAAAATGTCACCATGGACTTCGTCGTGGGATTGCCAAAGACGGTTAAGGGATTTAATGCTATATGGGTGATAGTTGATCGTCTTACTAAATCAGCGCACTTTCTACCTATCAAGACGACCTTCACCATGATTCAGTACGCCGAGTTGTATATTCGAGAGATAGTTTGTTTGCACGGGATTCCTGTATCCATTGTTTCAGATAGAGATCCGAGATTCACGTCATCTTTCTGGAAAAGTCTACAT
>NW_027361668.1:0-313 GCF_012295235.1 Primulina huaijiensis
CCATGATTAAAAATACCCCAAACATACTGAAAAACATGCATAAGAGTTGCAAAACACGAAAATAGGTGAAAGGAATCCAAAAACATAAAACACTCTTCCGAGAGTCATTTTGGCACCTTTCACCGTAAATTCTCGTACGACCCCTAAACTCGACCAAATCACAAACGGCCAAAAACACGACTTTCCTAACTCATTAAGGTAGTGTCCAGTCCAAGGCTATGGGCTAAAAGCCAACCAAGAACTCAAACCACCACCAAAACCGTGACCTAAAGCTGCTGTCAAAAAGGCAGCAGTAGCAGCTTGTGTGTTTGTA
>NC_036413.1:5000-10000 GCF_012295235.1 Primulina huaijiensis
GGGGAAAACTAGTAAAGAAAAATTATACAAAGTTATATATAAGTCGCTACCCCCCCTTGGTATTTCTTTAAATTTAAAAGAATTTTGTTTAATTAGACGGAAGTTCTTTAAAAACTTCTGCTTTCTTTAAAAGATTCTGAACAGTTCCTGTAGGTTGAGCACCCCTTTCAAGGAAGTATAGAATAGCAGGAACATTTAAATAAGTTTGATTCTTCATTGGATCATAAAACCCCACTTTTCTAAGATCTTTTCCTTCTCTTCGGGATCGAACATCAATTGCAACGATTCGATAGACGGCTCATTGGGATAGATGTAGATGAACAATACCCCCCCTAGAACCGTATAGGAAGTTTTATCCTCGTACGGCTCGAGAAAAAATGATTTGATTCGAATGAACCTAGAAAATCAATTAGACTTTAATTTCATTCGTTTTTTGTCCTTCCTGAAAATTTAAAAGAAACCATTCGTACTCATAACTCAAGTTGAATAACTCTCAAATAACTCAAAAGTAAATTCTTCTCTTTAGTCAATTTCATTTATTGAGTTGTCTTTACCCGCTTTTTTGTCTCGTTTAAACTTAGATTTGGATGATCCAGTTATTGAGACTATCGAGACAATTAAAATGGGTTTACTTGTTCTTGGATCCTTTAATCTTTATTTTAAATCATTGGGTTTAGACATTCCTTCGGTGCTTCTTAATACTTTCAAAATGGCAGCAACATACCTTTGAATTGGAAATATTTGAAATTTGATTTCTTTCTATCAAAGAATCCGATGGACAGTTGATTCCCGCGTAATACATTTTGAATCGAAAAAGTTTGATCAATTACAACAAGTTTCCAATTTAAAAACAAAACTTGTTGAAATTGGATTGGATCCTTTTGATTTCTATATTATTATTATATCATAGAAGATACGTTTACGAAGTTGTTCCAATTGATTGATTGGCATTAACCCTAGATCCTTGCCCCCCAGAAATGAATTAATCCTTTCGACTTTTCGACTCGAGCTCCATCGTAGACTATTTACAACCCAACAAAAAAACAAAGGATTCAGGTGTAACAGAACAAACGATGTCGAGCCAAGAGCATCTTCATTCCTCGATAAATCGAAAATAAGATGGTGGATCTAAAAATCCACAACGGATCGTGTCCTTCAAGTCGCACGTTGCTTTCTACCACATCGTTTCAAACGAAGTTTTACCATCACATTCCTCTAATTTGGAACCAGTATGGAATTGATTCAATTATGGAATCATGAATAGTCATTGGTTCAGTTGTACATAAACATCGTAATCTAGACTTTTTATATTCTTATTTTAAAATAAGAATATGATGTGATATCTGTATGTGGAACGATTTTTATGAAAAAGTTTTAGCAAGACAATATCTTTAACATCCATAAATCTATTTTACATACATTTTAACATACATAATCTATATAATACAAAATAATAGAAAGTATATAATTATAACTATATATAAACGAATTACTTATTGACTCTGCATCTTCAAGTGACTAAATAGGATAGATTATCCTATTTCCTACTTTTTCAATACCAAAGATTCAACTGAAAAGAAATCATTAATATTAATAAAAATAAAGTATTTATAAAAAAAATATCTATAATTGAAAAAGTTTCCTATTTAGAAATACTATCTTCTTTGAAGGAAATTCGCCAATAAGCAGCATGTTTAATCCGATAAGTCTTTCCTTGACTCATCACTGATTTAATTTTAAAATAGATCAAAGCTAAAGAAGAAATAATCCAATTTTTTTTCGCAAGTGGATCAAAAAATGATATAAGTAAAGATAAAGATTTGAATCTTTATTCTTTTCATCTGATTACGAAAAGAAAAATATAAAAATTATTTGCATTGAAATAGAACGATACATACATACCACATACCATATAAGTTAAATATTTCCTCATTTTATATGTTTATTTATTTATATGTATTTTGTTTAACATAGGGATAGGGTTGAATAATATTTCAATAATAAAATCTTGTCATTAAAGTGAATAAAAAGAATAGGATAAACCATCCCTGCCTCAAGCGTTCCCTAGATTTCCAATTTTTCATTAGAGTCAACCACGAAAGACCTAAAAAAATGAAATAGAAAAAGATACATTGGCTCCAAAAAATATGTTATAAAACATATGTTATGGAACTTGATCATTTGTTAATGAGATTCGAAGAGATATTTAAATTAATACTAATTTACTCCTGACCACTCCATTATCTATAGCAATAACTAGGAATACTATAGCAATAGCATAAAAACCCTCTGGGGCGGAAGGATTCGAACCTCCGAATAGCGGGACCAAAACCCGTTGCCTTACCACTTGGCCACGCCCCATTTCCATTTATAATCTAAACTAAGAAAGAATAAAATTGGTATTGGTTGTTTGTCAACTCCAGTCCAAATATATATATATCTATAGAATAAACGGGTAGTAGGATGTTGATACATATAGACATAGAATTCAACTCAATTTATTGATCATTACATAGAATTCAAGTAAGATATTGTATGAAAGTATGATTTCTTCTATTCTCCTTTAAGTTGAGAATTGGAGGATTTTGTAATTGGGTGGCTTCAAAAAGAAGAAGGATTTTTTGTCTACCGTAACTGACTTTCTTCCTTTTTCCTTATATCAAAAACCCAACCAAAATGTAATTATCTCCAAGAACACAAAAATGTCTGTTATGCTTAATATCATTAGTTTAATCTGTATTTGTATTAATTCTTCCCTTTCTTCGAGTAGTTTTTTCTTCGGAAAATTGCCCGAAGCCTATGCTTTTTTGAATCCAATCGTAGATGTTATGCCAGTTATACCTCTGTTTTTTTTTCTTTTAGCTTTTGTTTGGCAAGCTGCTGTAAGTTTTCGATGAAATCCTTAATAATTATTATTTAATTAATAATATATATAATAATATCCTATAAGTTTTATAGTATGAACCCTCGATTCGTACATTTAGCTAGTGGCTGGCTTACCAACCACTTCTTCTCTTCATTTTTTGACCCCTTATTGCAGCAAAAGACCCTAACCCTATTAGGGTCTACCACAATATCTAATTTCGATATGAAAGATATTTTTGTTAATGAAAAACAAATGCATTTGTTTTGTAACAATTCATTTCTATTTCTAGAAAAAAAACAGGTGTCAAAATAGGATATGTGGTAGAAAAATGGAAGATCTATTCTCTTTTTTTTTCCAAAAAATCATTTGGAGATTGTGTAATGCTTACTCTGAAACTCTTCGTTTATACCGTAGTGATATTTTTTGTTTCTCTCTTTATCTTTGGATTCCTATCTAATGATCCGGGACGTAATCCTGGACGTGAAGAATAAGATCCTAAGGATTTTCTTTGATTAATTTTTCAAATCTTCTTAGGATTTTATCTATATTCTACACGTTTAACTAAGATTTGAAAAATTTGAAAAAATCAATCAAGTCATCAACGGAAACGGAAAGAGAGGGATTCGAACCCTCGGTACGAATAACTCATACAACGGATTAGCAATCCGACGCTTTAGTCCACTCAGCCATCTCTCCCAATTGAAAAAGCTAATTACTACATTACCCATAATGTCAAGAGTCTTTTTTTTTCTCTCTCTTCTTTGCTCTATTATATATAATGTATATGTAGAGAGATCGACAAATCAGGAATTTCCTTTATCGAAAGGGAAGGGCTGGAAAGTTCCAACAACCTAAATAAAGACGACCTCTTTGTTTTGTGTTGATTTTGTTCGAAAATCCCTTCTTATTCTGATGGCCTGGCCTGGTCAGTACCTAGCCGGGCCTTTTTTTGGTCCAACGAATTATAGATAATTAATGATTTATATGATTTGAAAACAAAAAGACTTTTGCTTTTCTATAATATTTATATTATTTATAATTTTATATTTATATTATAATTTAATATAAATATATAATATAAATATAATTTATAAATTAAAAAATTATTGTTTTAATCAATTAAATATCTTATCTTCAAACAACAACAAAAATAAGAAAGACTTTTTTATTTACATTCGTTCTTGTTTTATATTTTATTTTCCCAACTAAAAACTCTCGATTCTTCCACAATGCATTGTTGTGTTCTGATTTTAGTTTTTTTTTATCTATATCTATCAAAACTTGTTCACCAAAAGAGAAAACTTTAGTCATTTAATTTAAATGAAATGAAACTTCTTTTCCGACTCTCATTAAATTTTGATCTCCCCACGAAAAACGCTTATTTTGATTATTCTTTAATAATCCTATCTTAATCATGCTCAATTTTCTTGTTCGACAAAAAGTACATTTGATTTGTATATAATATAATAATCATATTGTAGCGGGTATAGTTTAGTGGTAAAAGTGTGATTCGTTCTATTAACCCTTTAATAGTTAAATAATAGTTAAAGGGTCTTTCGGTTTTATTCATATTCTGATTAAAAACTTTATTTCTTCAAATTTAAAGGATTTAATCCTTTACCTCTCAAATGAGCAATTCGAGAAAAAAAACTACACATTCTCGTGATTTCTATCCCCGAGTCACTTATAAATTTCAAAGTTGGACTATGAAATTGCGAAACAGAATTTGAATTGGATCAAGAATTCCAATTGAATAAGTATGAGTAAAGGATCCATGGGTGAAGATAGAAAGAAAATTTCTAATCGTAACTAAACCTTCCTTCGATTTTCTTTTCAATTTCTAAAGAAATAAATTGAAGCAAAATAGCTATTCAACGACGACTTTGGTTTACTAGAGACATCGACATATTGTTTTAGCTCGTTGGAAAACCCTTTTCCTTAGGATCCTCTCAAATAGAAATAGAGAACGAAGTAACTAGAAAGATTGTTAAAATGACCTTCTTCTAGAAGGATCATCTAGAAAGCGATTCGTTTTGTTTATATTTAAACAAAAAAGCTGACATAGGTGTTATGGGTAGAATTTTGTTCATTTTGAACACATCTTAGATCTACGAATTGACTCATCTTCCATAAA
>NC_036413.1:12500-15000 GCF_012295235.1 Primulina huaijiensis
CACTTAATGAAAGTAGATTATAATTCCGTTCATTTGAAAACTTCCATAATCCCTTCCCAAACCAAACATGAATCTTTCGATTCATTTGGCTCTCGCGCTCAATTACTTGGTAAATTCTCATAGCTTATTTTATGAATGTAATGAGCCTATCCTCTCTTCTTTATTCATAGTCCAAAAAAATACGAATCTAATGCAAAACTAAAATAGTTGGAGGACTCTTCTGACAAAATAAAAAAAATATGTAATTGTCAGCAAAGTTGTTTCTTTTTTTTTCTTCAGTTCAAATACAAAAGGTTTTTCTTACTTATACATTAAGGCATAGGTCGTCCATTCAGCATTAGATAAAAGGGGGAAAATGTCTATTTTTAGAACAAGCGGTTCAAATTATTTTATCAAGATGAGGGTCCTATATCGATAAAATATTCATTTGAAAACGATCTCTATATTAACATAGTGGTCGAAAGAGTACCATGCTGTGTCTAGACTTCAAACGATTTGCTTTAACCATCTTAACAATCTCACATTATTGGTTGTTAGAGAATCAAAGTGGATTTGCCAATTAATCACGAAATGTGATGGTTCTTACATATCATTTCTTTATTTCTTCAGAAGTAATTCGAAAGATCATGCACCTTTCTTTCCTAGTTATAACGGAAAAGGGTACAGCTGGTTAGATACAGCCTATTCTTGAAATAAACAACTCACACACACTCCCTTTCCAAAAAAGATCAATACACCAATCACTACACTTAGATTTATTAGATTTGTTGCTAAAATATCGGTATTAAATCCGAAACTCCCGGCAGATGGCCAGTGGCCTAAAGAAACGAAAGAATCGGTTACATTTTTCATATAATCTCCTCTTATAGATAGACTAAAAAATCGACCAAAGTTCTCACTTTGCCCCTCTTTTTTTTTGAAATCGAGTCAAAAAATATTCGAGTTATAATTTATTTTATTTATAGGTATAAAGTATGAACTACCCCTTGATGGTTTGAACACCATCATAAAAAACTTTCCCCTGTACTACGAACGGGAAGGATGAAAGCGAATTGGTATACTAATTCCTCATCTGCAAATCAGCCCTTCCCTAACCTAACGTAGGTTATTTTCTCAACGAATAAGAAGGAATAAGTAATAGTAGGAGTGAGATCTTGATCTAATTTGAAAAAGCAAACGACAAGTCCACGGAAATAAAATAGGAAAAATACATATTTTTCCTATTTCTAAGATTAAACAAAAGGATTCGCAAATAAAAGTGCTAATGCTACAACCAATCCATAAATTGTTAACGCTTCCATAAAAGCTAGACTAAGCAATAGAGTACCTCGTATCTTTCCCTCTGCCTCGGGCTGTCTTGCGATACCCTCTAGGGCTTGACCCGCAGCAGTCCCTTGACCAACTCCAGGTCCGATAGAAGCAAGCCCTACGGCTAATCCAGCAGCAATAACGGAAGCAGCAGAAATCAGTGGATTCATGATAAGTTCCTCGTACCAACAAAAATAAATGGTTAATGATACAATCAACCAATGAATTATGACTTAATTATTCGATCGATAGGATTAATCTAGTCGAAGTAACTAAGAACTTCGAATTTCAGTAATAATATTATTGAATTATCAGAACTACTTCGATATATTCTTTTTCGTTTCTATCCACAGAGTCTTCGCGAATCCATAGAATTCTCGTTTTTACATTTCTTGGTTCCAAACTGTTATTTCACAATTCTTTCAGCTTTTATTGATTTCATCTGTTTATTCAGGCAAGTCACAGTCGAAACGAGACGAAAGGACTTCTGTTAGAGCCCCCCTATAGTAGTAGGAGAAATGAAATATATCTTTAGTTCATATATAACTAGTCAATATCTAATATCACATATACACGTCTCTCTTCCATAACGTAAACCATTAAATTCAATCAGATTCGAGAATCTATCTATTTTTTTAGGAATCCCATTTTTGTTTTGTAAATTTTTTTTCTTCCTTCCGTTTATTGGATAGAAATATCATTATTTGATTTTTTTTCCTATTGCTTTCTCTCGTATATAGAGTCCTGTATATTTCTATTCCTTAAATAAATTATCTTAAGCCACACATACATTTCTTTGTGCTAAGCTAAAAAAAAGACTATTTCAATGATGGCCCTCCATGGATTCACCTATATAAGCCGCGGCTAAAGTTGCAAAAATAAGAGCTTGAATACCACTTGTAAATAATCCAAGGAACATGACAGGTATGGGAACCACTGAAGGTACTAAAGAAACAAGAACAACAACTACTAATTCATCAGCTAAGATATTCCCGAAAAGTCGAAAACTAAGTGATAAGGGCTTTGTGAAATCTTCTAAGATGTTAATGGGTAAAAGAATTGGAGTTGGTTGAATATATTTTCCGAAATAACTTAATCCCTTTTTGGTAAGACCTGCGTAAAAATATGCCACTGATGTGAGTAAAGCCAAAGCAACAGTAGTATTTATATCATTCGTGGGTGCGGCTAACTC
>NC_036413.1:27500-32500 GCF_012295235.1 Primulina huaijiensis
ATCAAACGAAAATCTATATTCAATGCAAAAATTAAGTAGAATTTTTTTCTGATAATTCCCTATCGACAACATATCTAACTAATAGATATCTGTAATTTATGTTCTGGGGTTTACATAGACTCATATATTTTGTTATAATTGAAATTGAGAAGGATTTTTTGATAAAAAAAAATAAATACTGATTAGTTTTATCTCAATTTGTATTTTCTTATGTATGTCATTAGGAAAATACAATTTTGAGATTCAAATCTACAGAAGCGTTCATAAATTCGAAGTAAGCATAAGCAGTCAATAGTTAATGGTTCAAATTTGTCGGCGGAAAATCCATATGTGATTTCTCAATAGAAAAGTGAGAGAATTTTTTTAGCATTGTGGATTTTGAGATACTCTAGAATGAATCGAAGGAATGGATCAAATCCAAAACAAAAAAAAATGAAAAATTTCAAGTGCAATAAAAATTTAGTAATCCGAGAAGATTTTTGTATCATTTTGGCGGCATGGCCGAGTGGTAAGGCGGGGGACTGCAAATCCTTTTTCCCCAGTTCAAATCCGGGTGTCGCCTGATCAAACAAAAAACCCGAAATCTCTTCTTTTCTTCTGTTCTGCTGATATAACTCGGAGAATAATTCTCCGGTAGAAACAGAGGAAAGACTGTTGATATTTTGTTTGATTCTAAACATTTGGTCTGAGGTTTTTCGAAAATAAAAGATTGTGAATCCTCGTTCGCATCTAGGATTCAAGGAAATATTATAATCTATTCTATATATAATATAGTAGGGAGCTTTTAAGACTTATGATTCCCTTCTATTACTATACTAAGGGACTGTCTAATGACTGGATCTTGGATTAGATTGTAGGGCCTGCTAAGAAATATGATTCTATTCATCATTTTGGAAAGGGTTGGAAGTTGCGTTATATATGACGGACTCGCGAGATGAACGCTGGGGTATCCAATCAATATTAGATTCGATGGATAATCTTTTTTTTCTAGAAAAAAGAAAGAATTTTTTTTCGATAACCCCTAGCCAAGCCCCCCCTACCCCTCAGAGATAATCGGGAAAGGGGTATGGATTAGGGGAAATAGAGGTCTGTACTAGATAGTGATTTATCTTTTTTAGTGATTTCTCCCTTTCCGTTTTTACTTACGAGGGTCAACAAAAAAATAGGCCTTATTATTCACATGTTCCCATTCCCTTTGGATATTTTGCTTGTGTTTAATCTTTCCCGATTCGAAATCAGAATCAGATTGGTTTATCAATAGTGTTCGGACAAAATCCCCTTTTTTTGACTCTGCACCATTGATTCCACTATTATTAGTGAGGAATAATTCCTTTGTATTTATAGAGATAGGAGACATAATTTATATGGATATAGTAAGTCTCGCTTGGGCTGCTTTAATGGTAATCTTTACATTTTCCCTTTCACTCGTAGTGTGGGGAAGAAGTGGGCTCTAGAAGTACTACTAAATTGAGTTGAGGAATCAAACCGTATCACTTGTTTTATAGATCGTTCTGCAACGCGTTTTGAACTATATAAAATCAAAATATCTGAATTTCGAATTTCATTGGAGTCAAATGGAGTAATCTATGATATGAATCATACTCTTTCAATCAAAGAGATATTTGAGCGATTCCCCTGTTTGTATTTCGAAAAGAAAGGGATTCAGATGATTAGAAATTTATTCTAACCTAAGATTTTTTCTATTTCAATCAATGGAATTGGCTCTTACCATCTTTATAGATGGATACTGAGGAAGACCGGACCCCTTATTTTTGTTTGATTGCTTTTCCTTTTTACTGTTCAAAGAACAAGTGGTTTTGTTAAGTGTATACGAGCTTTCTATGAGAAATGATATGATAGATAGTAGTTATATAACGAGAGACTATGCAATAAAATAATAAGATCTTGCTTCGGACGAATCACATATTGGGCATTTAGCGCTTGGTTTCTAATCTTATAAAGGCGATTTATGCTTTATCGACTTTTTTCATATCATGGTTTGGGCATTAAAAATAAGTGAGGTTTCCTCTTCTTTATTAGGAAAAGGAATTAGAATCCTAAGATAAGAATTATCTTAGATTGATAGGAACAACTAGATGTAGCAAATAAATAGAATTGGGTGTTATGTCAATTCTATACAATATGTTATGTCAATTCCATACAATATATGGAATTAATAGAATATATTACATGATCATAATTTGTAGATTGATCTATAGAATCTATCTTGATTCTAGATTCAAACTTTATAGAATAAGAATCGATAGTATGGTAGAAAGAAGGATTCATCTATTTCTTTCTTACCATACTATCAAATTAATAGAATACTGCCAATTAAAGTCCCCTCATTTCATTTAAGTTAAGACGCGAAATTGGAATCCTTTTCATTTGACTTCGTCAATTTTTGATAAGAACTCAGAAGGAAAGTTTTATTCAAATTCATTTGAAAATTCAAATGAATTAATCATTTTGACTAACTGTTTTTACATAAATGATAAGTAGAAAGGCGGTAGGAACTAGAATGAATAGTGCAGTAGCAATAAATGCAAGAATATTTACTTCCATAATCTCATCGGTTTTTTTACTTCACAATAACTCGGGATTTAATCCCATAGAGATGATAAATCTTTCGTCTGTAAATTCAATGAATGAATTACCTTTCAATGATCTTGAATGGGATCAATATCATGAATAACAATATCTGATCTATCAAATCAACTCGTAGTCGAGACTTGAATAGTATAACATAGGAAGTTCTTTTATCCATACCAAAAAATAATTTGGATTTCTGAACCAATTAATCCAAAATTCCTTGTATTTATTATCCGTTTCCTTGTTTTTTTCTATAACTTATCTTGCGTCTTGCTTGGATAATCCTCTGATGAAGGATTATTAGATTGCCTTTCCACTTCGATTAGTCACATAGTTACAAATCTAAACAAACAATAAACGCGAAATGGAAAACATAGGAAAGAAAAAAGAAAGAAAGACTCCTTTTTGCTTGGGAATGAAATTATGCCCCCCGACACCCTTTACTATGTTCTATGAAAGGGTGAAATGAATAGATGTATTTATTGGATATTGGATCCGTCGGGACTGGCGGGGCTCGAACCCGCAGCTTCCGCCTTGACAGGGCGGTGCTCTGACCAATTGAACTACAATCCCAGGAAAATAAAGGGATCTAGCAGAAGATTTTCTTCTTTTTTAGCTTCGTATGCGGTATTTCTGAAGCACAAGATGGGTTATACCATCTTATGGTAGATTGGTGAATTATTGGGCCGAGCTGGATTTGAACCAGCGTAGACATGTTGCCAACGAATTTACAGTCCGTCCCCATTAACCACTCGGGCATCGACCCAGGAAGAATCAATTTTGAGGCTTATTGGTAATCCATGATCAACTTCCTTTCGTAGTACCCTACCCCCAGGGGAATTCGAATCCCCGCTGCCTCCGTGAAAGAGAGGTGTCCTAAACCACTAGACGATGGGGGCTAACTTGCTCAACCGCCCTCATACTATGATCATAGTATGATCAGTTTTTTGAAATTGTCAATATAATGGTATGGTATGATTAGATCTGAGGAAGCTTTGCGTTTTTCAGAGAATTGTATCTAATTTTTTGATTCGTCGTTCATATTAAAGAATATTAGGGAAAAAAGAATACTAGGGATAGGAGTTTTTCAGAGAATGATTGGTCCGTCATAAAAGAAATGGGAGGGGTCAGTTCTATTTTTTTTGCTTTGATTCATTGTTAAAATGAGATATCCTTCTCACACTAAACCAGGAAAGTAACAACCAATAAATCTAGTAAAATAAATCGATTCAGCGAGATCAACAAGTTATTGAAAATCTTCTATAAAAATTTAGTTCAAGGGGACACAAGTAGAATCTCTTCATCACACGATTCAATTAAATATCTTGAAATTTATTTTATGTGGAATTGGTAACTGTCCATGTTATGTATCAATCAAGTCAATTTTGCTTTGATAGGAATCATTTCAATAAAATAAATTAGGGTCAGTCTTAAAAAAATTTACCCTAGAGTTGCTAGGCAAATCCATTTGATTATTAAAAATAAGCCACTAGCCACTATGAGTCTAGTGCATATACTTATGTATATAATATATGTGCATATAGATATTTTATCTACATAGCGACCCGTTGAGGAATTTAATAAAATAAGCCCTTTTAACTCAGTGGTAGAGTAACGCCATGGTAAGGCGTAAGTCATCGGTTCAAATCCGATAAGGGGCTTTGGGGTTTTTCATCAAAGTCCATAGTATTCAGAAAATAGAGATATTTTTTTTTATTTGGAATAAAAAAAGTAACTAACTAGATACTACGTTATCATTATACTGAGTTAGAGTATTATAGTAGTTCTAGTTAGAAATTGGAACATTTGTTCAGTAAATTTTCATTATTATGAATAATAATTATAATCCACCTCTTAAATTACCAGAGATCCTTATTTTTACTTATAGATCCCAATCAAATTCATTGGAAAGATTCGAAATCAACAAAGGAAAAAGCAAGTGGACCTGGCCCATTGAATTATGACTATATCCGCTATTCTGATATTCAAATTCGATAGAGATAAAATTTGAATTGGAACAGTCGACCCCCTGCTTTTTTTTTAATTTCATTTCTTTGGACTTCGAAAGAATTTGTCGATATTTCCGATTCAATTTTCTTATTCCTAGATTTTCTAGGGGAATAAATTGTTATTCCCGTCCTCTACAGAGAAACTTTTCTTCCAAGTCACAAGATAAGAGCCCTTTCCAGTATCTTTCTTTGATTACAGATCAAGGTGAATCTCTATCTATCTATAAATCTAAGTCTATTTAGATGTATAGTTATAAAATCGTGGCTTTATGTACCAAACCTTTCTATATCGCCGCATCCGATATCTTTGTTACGACAGTGTAAGGGGGAATGGATACCAGAAAGAGCGCTTTCATCTCTAGTCTTCTCTTTTTTTATTGAATTTAACCAAAAAAATGG
>NC_036413.1:52500-60000 GCF_012295235.1 Primulina huaijiensis
TATTGTTCCCTTAAAGTTCTGGAGTAAGACATCGATTTCTCAATAAGATCAATTTCTTTTATTGTATGATGGACTCCCCTGAAAAACATTGGCGCACGTGTAAACGAGTTGCTCTACCAACTGAGCTATAGCCCTTAGTGCTTGTGATACATATTTTATCATGTATATAATTTCTTGTCAAGATCAATATTCTATGATCCAACATCATAAATTTTTGAATGGTATTGCTTATTAAGCAATATTTTATTTATAATCCATCCATGGGGATGGGTTTCATTTCGTTCTCTTTGGGATCATAAATAACCTACTTAACTCAGTGGTTAGAGTATTGCTTTCATACGGCGGGAGTCATTGGTTCAAATCCAATAGTAGGTAGGACTTATTAGATACCGAAGTAAATGGTATCTAATAAGTTTTTTGACCCACCCTCCCTAAAATATTATATTGATTTTTTATTTAATTTTTGAATTCCGTTGTATCAAAATTGGATTCTGCTTGATTGAATTCACTCGACAAAATCCAATCTAAATAGGATTTAGAAACAGAACTTATTTTGATTATTCGAACGAACCAAATAGTTATGAAATCATATTGACAGCCTCTACTCTTGTCCTAGCCCGGCGGAGAGCTAGATTTGCCTCAATTATTTGTCTCTTTCCTTCAGCTTTTCTAAAATTAGCTTCTGCTAGTTCACGAGTTTGTTTAGCTTCTTCTGGATCAATATCACTGCCCCTTTCTGCATCATTTACTAAAACAGTGATCTGATTATTGCCTATTCTAGCAAAACCACCCATCATAACCATCGTTACCCATTGGTCCTGAAAGCGTATTCTCAAAATCCCTATATCTACAGCTGTAGCAATCGGGGCATGATTTGGTAATATGCCAATTTGACCACTAGTCGTACATAAAATGATTTCTTTCACTTCTGAATCCCAAACAATTCGATTAGGGGTCAGTACACAAAGATTTAAGGTCATTTCTTCAAATTGCTCTCCATTTCTAAGTTCACAGCCTTCGTGGTAACTTCATCGATATTACCTACCAAATAAAAGGCTTGTTCAGGAAGACCATCTAATTCTCCGGAAAGGATCGATTGAAACCCTCTAATGGTTTCTGCTAAATCAACATATTTACCTGAAGAACCGGTAAATACTTCTGCTACAAAAAAGGGTTGTGATAAGAAACGCTCAATTTTGCGCGCTCTTGCTACAGTTAAACGATCCTCTTCGGATAATTCGTCCAACCCGAGGATAGCTATAATGTCCTGAAGTTCTTTATAACGTTGTAAAGTTTGCTTAACTCTTTGCGCAGTTTCATAATGTTCCTCACCAACGATCCGAGGTTGAAGCATGGTTGAAGTTGAATCTAAAGGATCTACTGCTGGATAGATACCTTTGGCAGCTAATCCTCTTGAGAGTACGGTAGTAGCATCTAAATGTGCAAATGTCGTAGCAGGAGCAGGATCCGTCAAATCGTCTGCAGGTACATAAACTGCTTGAATAGAAGTTATGGACCCTTCTTTCGTAGAAGTAATTCTTTCTTGTAAAGAACCCATTTCGGTACTCAGAGTAGGTTGATAACCGACAGCGGAAGGCATTCTACCCAATAAGGCCGATACTTCGGATCCTGCTTGTACGAAACGGAAGATATTATCGATAAATAGAAGTACGTCTTGTTCATTAACATCTCGGAAATATTCCGCCATCGTTAGGGCAGTTAAACCAACTCTCATACGAGCTCCCGGCGGTTCATTCATCTGGCCATAAACTAGAGCCACTTTTGATTCTGCAATATTTTCTTCATTAATCACTCCAGATTCTTTCATTTCCATGTAAAGATCGTTTCCTTCACGAGTACGTTCACCCACTCCGCCAAATACGGATACGCCCCCGTGGGCTTTGGCAATATTGTTAATCAATTCCATAATGAGTACCGTTTTACCAACCCCAGCTCCCCCAAACAGTCCGATTTTTCCCCCACGGCGATAAGGGGCTAAAAGATCTACTACTTTAATTCCTGTTTCAAAAATAGATAATTTTGTATCTAACTGTATAAAGGCAGGCGCAGATCGATGAATAGGAAATGTTGTACGAGTATCTACAGGACCTAAATTATCAACAGGCTCTCCAAGCACATTGAAAATTCGTCCCAGAGTTGCTCCACCGACCGGAACACTTAGAGGAGCTCCTGTATCAATCAATTCCATTCCTCTCATCAAACCATCTGTAGCACTCATAGCTACAGCTCTAACTCGATTATTTCCTAATAATTGCTGTACCTCACAAGTCACATTAATTGGTTGACCAACAGTATCTCGACCTTTAACTACCAGAGCGTTATAAATATTAGGCATCTTACCCGGCGGAAAGGCTACATCTAGTACCGGACCTATGATTTGGACGATACGCCCCAGTTTTTTTTTTTCAAGCGCGGAAACCCCAGACCCAGAAGTAGTAGGATTAATTATCATAAGAATAATAAAGAAATATGTAGAAATCTTTTTTGTGAAAATTATCGAATTCAAAATAAGTGTCCGATAGCACGTCGATCAGTTAATTTAATAAGAAATGGGAGTTAGCACTCGATTTCGTTGGTGCTATCCAATCGAATAAAATTCAATTGTTTACTTATTTCAAGGAGTGAATTTACAAGCTCAATCAAGCTTTTTTGAAAATCTCAAGGGTATTAAATTAATAAGGATCTTGAGAAAATTTTTCATTTGTATATCATTATAGACAATCCCATCTATATTATCTATATTATATAAAATAGTCTATGGAATTCGAATCTGAACTCTATTTACTTATTATTTCTATCTTAACTCTATTTACTTATTATTTCTATCTTATGGGCTCTTCTTATTGTTTATTTCAGCATATCGATTTACGACTATAGCCTATTCTTTTCGTTTGTTTATACAGTTTTCATTTCATATACGAATTCCGTCTATTTTCACATCTAGGATTTACATATACAACATATATCACTGTCAAGAGAGAATTTATTATTAGTTAGGTTAACTATTTCGATTAAAAAAAGGGGTTGCGCTATAGATATGAAAGAGTATACAATAATGATGCGTTTGGTAAATCAAAAACCATGGTCTAATAATCAAACATTCTGATTAGTTGATAATATTAGCATTAGTTGGGAAGTTTGTGAAAGATTTCTGTGAAAAGTTTCATTAACGCCTAATTCATTCTTGTCGAGTAGACCTTGTTGTTGTCAGAATTCTTAATTCATGAGTTGTAGGGAGGTATTTATGTCACCACAAACAGAAACTAAAGCAAGTGTTGGATTCAAAGCGGGTGTTAAAGAGTACAAATTGACTTATTATACTCCTGAATACGAAACCAAAGATACTGATATCTTGGCAGCATTCCGAGTAACTCCTCAACCTGGAGTTCCGCCTGAAGAAGCAGGGGCGGCGGTCGCTGCCGAATCTTCTACTGGTACATGGACAACTGTGTGGACCGATGGGCTTACCAGCCTTGATCGTTACAAAGGGCGATGCTACCACATCGAGCCCGTTCCTGGAGAAACAGATCAATATATCTGTTATGTAGCTTACCCTTTAGACCTTTTTGAAGAAGGTTCTGTTACTAACATGTTTACTTCCATTGTAGGCAATGTATTTGGATTCAAAGCCCTTCGTGCTCTACGTCTGGAAGATCTGCGAATCCCGACTGCTTATATTAAAACTTTCCAAGGCCCGCCTCATGGGATCCAAGTTGAAAGAGATAAATTGAACAAGTATGGTCGTCCCCTGTTGGGATGTACTATTAAACCAAAACTGGGCTTATCTGCTAAAAACTACGGTCGAGCGGTTTATGAATGTCTTCGCGGCGGACTTGATTTTACCAAAGATGACGAGAACGTGAACTCCCAGCCATTTATGCGTTGGAGAGATCGTTTCGTATTTTGTGCCGAAGCCATTTATAAAGCACAGGCTGAAACAGGTGAAATCAAAGGGCATTACTTGAATGCTACTGCGGGTACATGCGAAGAAATGATGAAAAGGGCTATATTTGCTAGAGAATTGGGAGTTCCTATCATAATGCATGACTACTTAACAGGAGGATTCACTGCAAATACTAGCTTGGCTCATTATTGCCGAGATAATGGCCTACTTCTTCACATTCACCGTGCAATGCATGCAGTTATTGATAGACAGAAGAATCATGGTATACACTTCCGTGTATTAGCTAAAGCGTTACGTATGTCTGGTGGAGATCACATTCACGCTGGTACCGTAGTAGGTAAACTTGAAGGAGAAAGAGACATCACTTTGGGCTTTGTTGATTTACTGCGTGATGATTTTATTCCAAAAGATCGAAGTCGCGGTATTTATTTCACTCAAGATTGGGTCTCTCTACCGGGTGTTATTCCCGTAGCTTCAGGTGGTATTCACGTTTGGCATATGCCTGCTCTGACCGAGATCTTTGGGGATGATTCTGTACTACAGTTCGGTGGAGGAACTTTAGGACACCCTTGGGGTAATGCGCCAGGTGCCGTAGCTAACCGAGTAGCTCTAGAAGCATGTGTACAAGCTCGTAATGAAGGACGTGATCTTGCTGCTGAGGGTAATGCAATTATCCGTGAGGCTTGCAAATGGAGTCCTGAACTAGCTGCCGCTTGTGAGGTATGGAAAGAGATCAAATTTGAATTTCAAGCGATGGATACTTTGGATGAGCCAAAAAGCTAACAAACAGGTAATTACTCTCGGTTCTCTTAATTGAATTGCAATTAAACTCGGCCCAATCTTTTACTAAAAGGATTGAGCCGAATACAAAATATATATTGGATAAATACATATATCTCTAGATATACAAGATTTGAAATATAAAATCTAAGACTCAAATGTTTCTATTGTTGTCTTGTATCCACAATTAAACCTATGGGTCCTTATCCTTAGGATTGGTATATTCTTTATATATACTATCCTGTAGTTTCCCTGAATCAAGCGAAGTATCACAAATCTTTCCACCCACCCCATATATTGTCCTCTTCGTTTCGTGTTAGAATAGAACCTTAATTTATTACTTGTTATTAGTTTTTTATTAGACGAGATTTTACGAATGTTTCGAGGAGAGAACAAATAGTTATTTTTTTGTTCGATACGAAGACATAGGAAAAACCCCTCTTTACCATTATTATTTAGAATATTGAGAATCCATCATATTCATATTATAGTGAAGTTTTACCCCCGGATTACCATAAAACAAAAAAGAATTCTTTTTCACACTTCAGTGATTGAATTTCTATGTTTAGTCTGATAGGAAATAAATAAAACTAAAGAATTGTGGCTCGAATGACTATTCATCTATTGAATTTTTATGCAAACAAATAGGGGGCAAGAAAACTCTATGGAAAGATGGTGGTTTAATTCGATGGTGTTTAAAAAGGAGTTAGAGCGTAGGTATGGGATAAAGAACTCAATGGACAATCTTGGTCCTGTTGAAAATACTAGTGAAAGTGAAGATCCGAATAGAAAAGGTAGGGCTAAAAACATTCATAGTTGCAGGGGTCGTGACAATTCTAGTTACACTAATGTGGATCGTTTATTCGGCTTCAAAGACATTTGGAATTTTATCTCTGATGATACTTTTTTAGTTAGGGATAGTAATGGAGATACTTATTCTATCTATTTTGATATTGAAAATCATATTTTTGAGATTGACAACGACCATTCTTTTATGAGTGAATTAGAGAATTCTTTTTATCATTATCGCAATTCGAGTTGTATGAATAATGGATCTACGAGTGAAGATTCCTTATCCAATCGTTACATGTATGTAACTCAATTTAGTTGGAATAATCACATTAATAGTTGCATTGACAGTTATCTTCAGTCTCAAATCTGTATTGATACGTCCATTGTAAGTGATAGTAGTGACAGTTACATTTCTAGGTGCATTTTTGATAAACGTATAACTAGTAGCGAAAGCGGGAGGTCCAGTCTACGAACCCGCGCGAAGAGTAGTGATTTAACTCTAAGAGAAGGGTCTAATGATCTCGATGCAACTCAAAAATACAGGCATTTGTGGGTTCAATGCGAAAATTGTTATGGATTAAATTATAAAAAATTTTTGAAATCAAAAATGAATATTTGTGAACAATGTGGATATCATTTGAAAATGAGTAGTTCAGAAAGAATCGAACTTTCGATCGATCCCGGTACTTGGGATCCTATGGATGAAGACATGGTCTCTCTGGATCCCATTGGATTTCATTCGGAGGAGGAGCCTTATAAAGATCGTATTGATTCTTATCAAAGAAAGACAGGATTAACTGAGGCTGTTCAAACAGGTGTAGGTCAACTAAATGGTATTCTCGTAGCAATTGGGGTTATGGATTTTCAGTTTATGGGGGGTAGTATGGGATCCGTGGTGGGGGAGAAAATCACTCGTTTGATTGAGTACGCTACCAATCGACTTATACCTCTTATTATAGTGTGCGCTTCGGGGGGGGCGCGCATGCAAGAAGGAAGTTTGAGCTTAATGCAAATGGCTAAAATATCATCTGCCTTATATGATTATCAATCCAATAAAAAGTTATTTTATGTATCAATCCTTACATCTCCTACTACTGGTGGGGTAACAGCTAGTTTTGGTATGTTGGGAGATATCATTATTGCCGAACCCAATTCCTACATTGCATTTGCGGGTAAAAGAGTAATTGAACAAACATTGAATAAAACAGTACCTGAAGGTTCACAAGCGGCTGAATATTTATTCCAGAAAGGTTTATTCGACCTAATCGTACCGCGTAATACTTTAAAAAGTGTTCTGAGTGAGTTATTTAAGCTCCACGCCTTTTTTCCGTTGAATTCAAATTCAATCAAGTAGAGCGTATTAAGTTCAATTATTTTATTTGTAGCAACCAAGTAGTTAGCTTGTCGGAATTAAAGTAAATAAGAACGCAATTTTCTTTGGGTGGTGACCTAAGATCTAATTGTAGAAAGAAGCAAAAGTTGCGGATAACTCTTTTTTTTACCTAGATTTCCCATTACTAATTAATTAATCAAGAAGATAAAAGCGTGAGTTCTTCCTTTCGTGACATTAGGCAAATAAAACGAATTTCGCCTTACGTAGATAATCAAATATAGAAAAGATAGATATATAGTTTTTTATCTTTCTGCATCGCCCAAAATCTCATTTTCACTAAAAATACTGGTTGTGTCGCATTCTAGCAAATCTTTCGATAATTTGTAAGAAACCGTTTCAAATTATAAGAGAAGAATAAAACACAAAGAAATTAAGAAAAAAAATATAATTAATATAATAAAGTTGATTATCATAGGTATCTTTCGTGTAGAAAGATGAATAAGTCCATTTATTTAGTT
This sequence comes from Primulina huaijiensis, assembly GCF_012295235.1. Classification (NCBI taxonomy): domain Eukaryota; kingdom Viridiplantae; phylum Streptophyta; class Magnoliopsida; order Lamiales; family Gesneriaceae; genus Primulina; species Primulina huaijiensis. The sequence goes on from NC_036413.1 coordinate 59,849, forward strand.
CTACATTCCTTGGACTTAGTCTATATACTCACTTAGATATATAGATATTTATTACTTCTATAAGAATTTTCAAATTCAATTTCTTAAGAAATTGAATTGAATAATAAAGACCAATTCATAATAATTACAATTTTGAATTGTAATTATTATAA
>NC_036413.1:70000-75000 GCF_012295235.1 Primulina huaijiensis
AACGGAAACCATAAACTTTAATACACAATATAAGCGATCAATTTGCTTATTTTTAGATAGTGAAGGGCGTTCCTTCTTCTATTCTATCCTATTCTCATAGGTACTGATCATTCATACTGGAAAGCGTTTTTCTTTCTTTTTTTGTGCCAGCTTATGATCTAAACGAGTCGCACATACACCCTAGTACATGTTCCTCGACGCTGAGGACATCCCCCCAGAGCAGGGGATTTCGTGACATTTCGAATTGGCTGTCTTGTATTTCTAATAAGTTGTTTAATAGTTGGCATGTTGACTCATATACATAATGGGCTGGTTTAGATTGATCCTAACCGGATGATTATGAATTTTTTCTATTTAATAGAATAGTAAACTCGGAGATAAAATCTAAAATCACGGATTTGAACAAAATCCATCTTTTTTTCATTCAACTGCTACAAGATCAATAATTCCATAAGCTTGGGCTTCTGTTGCTGACATAAAAACGTCTCTTTCCAAGTCTTCAGATACAACCCATAATGGTTTGCCCGTCCTTTGTGCATAAACCCTTGTGATGGTTTCGCGTATTTTCAGCAGCTCTTCCGCTTCCAGGATAAATTCTCCCGTTTGCGCCTCATAAAAAGAAGCAGCAGGTTGATGGATCATTACCCTGATGATACAAGGGTTTTCTATCTGGTGTGATGAAACGAACAGAAAAGAAAGATAAAGAATAATAGGAAAAAAGATAGAATTATATAACCGTACGGGCATCATCTTTTGTGCATTGCATACGGCTCTAGAATCAAATTGACTCTTTTACCCTCCATTGAAGATTGAAGAAAGATAAAAAGAGAATTTATCAGCCCCAGATGGGTAAATGATCAAATTGCCACCCTTCCTTTCGTAAGAGTTAAAAAATGATATAAAAAATACTATGATGGCTCCGTTGCTTTCTATTTTAAAATGGATTATTTGTTATATCTTTGATTGAGCAATCCCAAAGTTTCTTTTTTTTTTATCCAAAAAATCTTTTTCGCGCTCTTTTTTATAACAAAAATATTGTTTAAGAGCCCTTCGGTGTGAAAACAAAAAAGTTTGTGACGCTGGATTCGACTTCCGATAGATAATTGAAAATCGGAAATCCCTGTTATCTCATACTACTCTCTCGATACATAATCGAATCTTTTGGAAAAAAGACAATACAAAAAATTTTTCATATCGAATTCGAAGTGCCATGCTATTATTACTTTATTATTACTTAATATTCATATGGCGAAGGCATAGTTCTCTTTTTTTTTCTCAAATAAAAAAACCTCATTGGCGCCAAGCGTGAGGGAATGCTAGACGTTTGGTAAGTTCTCCCGCAGCTAGGAGAAAGGATCCCATTGACGCAGCTAAGCCCATGCATACTGTATGGACTTCTGGTCGCACAAATTGCATAGTATCATAAATCGCTAATCCGGCTATTACCCATCCGCCAGGAGAGTTTATAAACAAATACAGATCCTTAGTATCATCTTCGATACTGAGATATACCATAAGACCAATAAGTTGATTCGAGATCTCGCTATTAACGTCTTGGCCTAAAAAGAGTAATCTTTCTCGATAAAGTCGGTTGATTAGGGTTAAATTGCATCCCTTAAGAACCGTACGTGCACCTTTTGATGCATACGGTTCAAAGAAGATTGCGAAAAAAAAAGAATCAATGTCTAGATTCCAGTCCTGTTTATTTTTGCCTATTCTTTTTTTTTGATAGCAGGTTTTTTCTAACTTCTAACGAAAGGACTTTTTCTTCGATTTTTTAATTTAATAAAGACGCGTTTTGGACTTTTTTTTCTTCCTTAGAATAGAAAAAAGTCACTAAATTAATCGAATTAACTTCTCATTGATGTATTATTTCATCAAGATTCAATCCAAACCACGATGGTATTTTCTTGTTCATGAATAGGTCTCTTTCATCTTTTTAGGTTTCTGCTCTACTCCGGGTAAAGATCTGCCCGATATTGATTTGCACATATAGGACAAATCTTCTGATCACCATTTCTTTTTTATGACTTTTTTCAATTAATTTAAAATCTTTCACCAAGTATTTAGTTTGAGATTCCCTCGTTTCCCAAATAGGATATCTTTACAAATACCAAAGAGGAATCCTTTTTCATACGCGCAGTAATCGTAGATATATTACCAATTGGGTTTTTTATAAACAGAGCCTGGATTTTTCATTTTTTTAGTCCAACCAAAGCCAACCATAAATTATTCTAATTGATAATAGTACTATGAATCCCCCCAAACAATGGATCTAATTACATGCACTTCACGCTCCAATTTTTTGATGATTCCATTTTTCTTTCTTGGGTGAAACAGAGGATATCTCGATCGGGGAAGAGAACGGGGAAATCCCATATGACCCCATATTTCTGACAAGTCGCACTATACGTCAACCCAAGATGCATCTTCCTCTCCAGGAATTCGGAAAGGTACTTTTGGAACACCAATAGGCATGGATTAAAAGAAAAACGAACTAAATACTCTATTTCACTTTGATATGAAAACGTAACAATAGGGTTTTATTGTCTTTATAATATTGGCTTTATCATAATTAATTTTATCCATAGATTAGAAAAATTCAAAAATAAAGACAAAATAAATAAAGGAATTTTTTGACGAATAAGTTCTTTTGAAGATAAATTTAAGGATAGACGCGTTTAATCATTGAAAATGGTATCAACCCCCCGTTGCGTATTGGTACTTATCGAGTATAGAATAAACCTGCTTCTCTTTGTTCCTACGAACAGAATTGTTCAATTATTATGAACAGAATAGAATAAATATTAACCTAACGCTTCCCTTGTTAGGAAATAATCCCTTGAACAAGGGAGGTCCATAGGATAGTCATAGTATATCTTTTACAATGCAATAAAGTTACGCATGTCCGTTTTTCTTTGCGAAAGGGGTATTTTCCATGGGTTTGCCTTGGTATCGTGTTCATACCGTTGTATTGAATGATCCCGGCCGGTTGCTTTCCGTTCATATAATGCATACAGCTCTGGTTGCTGGTTGGGCGGGCTCGATGGCTCTGTATGAATTAGCAGTTTTTGATCCTTCTGACCCTGTTCTTGATCCAATGTGGAGACAGGGTATGTTCGTTATACCCTTCATGACTCGTTTAGGAATAACCAACTCATGGGGAGGTTGGAGTATCACAGGAGGGACTGTAACGAATCCGGGTATTTGGAGTTACGAAGGTGTGGCAGGGGCACATATTGTATTTTCTGGCTTATGCTTTTTGGCAGCTATCTGGCATTGGGTTTATTGGGATCTAGAAATATTTTGTGATGAACGTACAGGAAAACCTTCTTTGGATTTGCCCAAGATCTTTGGAATTCATTTATTTCTATCCGGGGTGGCTTGCTTTGGTTTTGGTGCATTTCATGTAACAGGCTTGTATGGTCCTGGAATATGGGTGTCCGATCCTTATGGACTAACGGGAAAAGTACAACCTGTAAATCCATCATGGGGCGTGGAAGGTTTTGATCCTTTTGTTCCGGGAGGAATAGCTTCTCATCATATTGCAGCGGGTACATTGGGAATATTAGCGGGTCTATTCCATCTTAGTGTCCGACCACCGCAACGTCTATATAAAGGATTGCGTATGGGAAATATTGAAACCGTACTCTCCAGTAGTATCGCGGCTGTCTTTTTTGCAACTTTTGTTGTTGCTGGAACTATGTGGTATGGTTCAGCAACTACCCCTGTCGAATTATTTGGTCCCACTCGTTATCAATGGGATCAGGGGTACTTCCAGCAAGAGATATATCGAAGAGTTAGTGCTGGGCTAGCAGAAAATAAAAGTTTATCAGAAGCCTGGTCTAAAATTCCTGAAAAATTAGCCTTTTATGATTATATCGGCAATAATCCGGCAAAAGGAGGGTTATTCAGGGCAGGTTCAATGGATAACGGAGATGGAATAGCGGTTGGATGGTTAGGACACCCTATCTTTCGAGATAAAGAGGGGCGTGAGCTTTTTGTACGTCGTATGCCTACTTTTTTTGAAACATTTCCAGTCGTTTTGGTAGACGGCGATGGAATTGTTAGAGCTGATGTTCCTTTTAGAAGGGCAGAATCTAAGTATAGTGTTGAACAAGTAGGTGTAACCGTTGAGTTCTATGGCGGCGAACTCAATGGAGTCAGTTATAGTGACCCCGCTGCTGTAAAAAAATATGCTAGACGTGCTCAATTGGGTGAAATTTTTGAATTAGATCGTGCAACTTTGAAATCCGATGGTGTTTTTCGTAGCAGTCCAAGGGGGTGGTTTACTTTTGGGCATGCTTCGTTTGCTTTGCTCTTCTTCTTCGGACACATTTGGCATGGTGCTAGAACCTTGTTCAGAGATGTTTTTGCTGGTATTGACCCAGATTTGGATGCTCAAGTAGAGTTTGGAGCATTCCAAAAACTTGGGGATCCAACTACAAGAAGACAGGTAGTCTGATACAAAACTGCTTTGGTATCTTTCAGCTTTATTTTATTTTTGAAGCGAATTTGACATAGAGTACGAGAGTGGATTTGAATCAACGCTTTTTAGGCTCTTGCTCTTTCGAGATTATTCCCAAAAAGAAAAATAAAAAATAAACAGGTATGGAAGCTATAATTGTAAACCAGGATCGAATCTATGGAAGCATTGGTTTATACATTCCTTTTAGTCTCGACTCTAGGGATAATTTTTTTCGCTATCTTTTTTCGAGAACCACCTAAAGTTCCAACTAAAAAGTGAAATTATTTTTCATTATCTCAATTGAAGTAACGAGCCTCCCAACATGGGGAGGCTCGTTACTTCAATTAGTCCCCATGTTCCTCGAATGGATCTCTTAGTTGTTGAGAAGGTTGCCCAAAAGCGGTATATAAGGCATACCCCGTAAAACTTACAAGTAAACCAGATATAAAGATGGCGACTAGGGTTGCTGTTTCCATTATAATTATATAATTTCAAGACCCCAACGGATCTATCATAAGATCGTTTATTTACA
>NC_036413.1:80000-82500 GCF_012295235.1 Primulina huaijiensis
CCCCGCCTACGGATTAGTCGACACTTTTCACAAATTTTACGAACGGAAACCCTTATTTTCATATTTATCATTCCTTATCTTAATTCTGAATCTACTTCTTGGTAGAAAATAAGTTTCTTGAAATTTTTCATCTTGAGTCGTATTGAATAAAAACCACCTAATCTTTCGAATCCTTGTTTCGGAGTCGATAAATTATACGTCCTCTCGTTGAATCATAACGACTTACTTCAATTTTTACTTTATCGCCTGGCAATATCCGTATAAAACTACGTCGGATCTTTCCTGAAACATAACCTAGAATCAGATCTTCATTATCTAACCGAACCCGGAACATGCCGTTGGGAAGTGATTCAGTAATTAAACCTTCATGAATCCATTTTTGTTCTTTCATTCCAGGTAAAGCCCCCTTGAAGTATCAACTAATGTACGAGAAACGCTATTAGACAACTTCTTTTTTTTTTACAAATAGAAAGAGAGTCGTTGGATATTAAACGGATTACCATATAGAACACAACAACTCTCCGCCAATTCTTTCTAGTCGAGCTTCCCGGTCTGTCATTATACCTCGAGAAGTAGAAAGAATTACAATCCCCATCCCACCTAAAATTCTAGGAATTCGTTGAGAGTTAGAATATATTCGTAAACCAGGTCGGCCGATCCGTTTTAAATTTAAAAAATTTCTATAGGGTCTTTTCCTATTCCTTCTATGTCGCAGGGTTAAAACCAAAAAATATTTGTTTTTTTCTTGATGTTTTCTGACGTTTTCGATAAAACCTTCGCGGAAAAGTATTTTAACAATATTTTCGGTAATATTAGTAGATGCTATACGAACAACTCGTTTTTTATCCATATCAGCATTTCGTATAGAGGTTATTATCTCAGAAATAGTGTCCCTACCCATGATGAACTAAAATGATTGATGTCTCAAAATTGGATATAATTAACATGTTTTTCTTTTTTTTATTGGTTTATGAATATGAAGTTGAAAGGTATATACGTGAGACACAATCTAGGAATTAATCTAGTTCTTAATTTATTTCTTTATAAAGATTTCACGATCTCTTTTTATTTTATAATACCTCGGGAGCTAATGAAACTATTTTAGTAAAATTTAATTGTCTCAATTCCCGAGGAATTGCACCAAAGATTCGAGTTCCTTTTGGATTTCCTTCTTGATCAATCACAACTGCGGCATTGTCATCATATCGTATTATCATACCGTTGTCACGTTTAAGTTCTTTACAGGTACGAACAATTACAGCTCTGACTACTTCTGATTTTTCTAGGGACATGTTTGGTAATGCTTCTTTGATCACAGCAACAATAACGTCACCAATATGAGCATATCGACGATTGCTAGCTCCTATGATTCGAATACACATCAATTCTCGAGCCCCGCTGTTATCCGCTACATTTAAATAAGTCTGAGGTTGAATCATATCAATTTTTTAGTCTATTCTTCCAATTCAAAGGATGAAGAAAATAAAAGAAATATTGTTTGTCCAAAAAAAGAGACCTGTGTGGTCTTTTTTTCATCCCTAAAGACTCATTTCTGTGGGGTCTTTTTTTTATCCCGAACTAATAAATTGAGTTCGTATAGGCATTTTCGATGCTGCTGTTAAAATAGCCCTTTTAGCTATATTTTCAGTTACTCCACCTATTTCATATAGTATTCGACCCAATTTAACAACCGCTACCCAATATTCGGGGGATCCTTTCCCTGAACCCATACGTGTTTCAGCAGGTCTTATGGTAATTGGCTTGTCTGGAAATATGCGTACCCATATTTTTCCCCCACGGCGTGCATTTCGTGTCATTGCTCGTCGACCGGCTTCGATTTGTCTAGATGTGATCCAAGCAGGTTCAAGTGCCTGAAGAGCATATTTACCGAAACAAATACGATTACCTCGATAAGCCATTCCCTTCATTCTTCCTCTATGTTGTTTACGGAATCTAGTTCTTTTGGGGTTATAGTTGATGGGTGTTTTGGAATTCCATCTCTACTACAGAACTGGACGTGAGAGTTTCTTCTCATTCAGCTCCTCGCGAAAAGGCTTCAAAATGGAATTTCACTTAAATTTTAATCTATATTAAACTGATAGATATTCACATTTTTTTTTAATTCCATTTTATAAAAAAATTAAGTTTTCGCGGGCGAATATTTACTCTTGCAATCTCTATTTCCGCGCTAGGACTTGTTCATGACTTCTCAGAATAGATGAATAGATCTCCGGTTCATTTCGCCGTCCCGACTAGCGAATCATTAAGATTCATTTGTTCAATAAAATCTTTTGCGTTCACAGGTTCCATCGTTCCCATCGCCTCGTACTTAATGGTTAGGTCCGAATTTGCAATGGAGCTAATAATCCAATTTATTCTTGAGTCAACCTTCTTAGTCTTTATTGGCTCGAAGCTCTTGATTTCTTTCTTCTGATTCGTTTAATATTTAGTTCATTATGGATGAATCAACTAGTATTGATGCTTTATTACACTGTTTTTT
>NC_036413.1:110000-127500 GCF_012295235.1 Primulina huaijiensis
CTCTTAGCACCTGTTTTAACAAATGAATTGATTAAGTCGAAATTTTGGAAAGAGGAATAAATGGGTTTATATAAAAAAGATGCTAGAAATATTCCGAAAAAAGCTATACTGACTGAAAAGATTGCATCTTTCAAAAATTCATACCAATCTATTGAATCGTTTGTCTTTTGATGTAAAAGGTTGATAGATGGAGATAACCATTTGGTTAAAATATCCAAATCTCTTCGTTCTTGATTAAACGAAATTCCTAGAAATCCAACAAACAAAGTAAATAATACTAATACAATTAAAGGAAATAACATAGTATTCTCGGATTCATAAGGATAGGAATAAGACTTTTTATTATCAACATTAACAATAGCAATAGGTCGTCCCTTAGTTTTTTTTCTTACGTTTTCATCACTTCGATATGTTTTTTTCGAAAAAAAAGAAAGACTTTGATTATTAGTCATTCGTACTAAATGAAAATTGTTATTAATACTTTTTGAAGACCCTTCTTTACCCCATAAAGATATGGAATATAAAACGGTGTTTTTATTGGTACAGTAATTTTCAAAATTACTGTTAAAATGCCCTTCAAAAGTAAGTAAATAGATCCGAAACATATAAAATGCGGTTAATGCTGCTGTGGACCAAGCTATTATTGATAAAATCGGAGAATACAACGAACTATCATTAAGAATTTCATCTTTTGACCAAAAACAAGCAAGAGGGGGAATACCACAAAGAGAAAGTGTACCGAATAAAAAAGAGATCTTGGTAATGGGTACATGTTTTGTTAAACCACCCATAATAACCATATTATGACTTTTATCCGGAGAATATCCAACAATAGTTTCCATGGAATGAATAACGGATCCTGACCCCAAAAATAATAGTGCTTTGGAATAAGCATGAGTAATCAAATGAAATAAAGCACTTCGATAAGACCCCATTCCTAGAGCTAACATCATATAACCCAATTGAGACATTGTCGAATAGGCCAAACCTCTCTTAATATCTTTTTGAGCAAGAGCTAAACTAGCTCCTAAAAATACTGTTATTATGCCTATCAACGAGATAAAATTCATTATATAAGGTATAACTATGAAAAGAGGAAGAAGGCGAGCTACAAGAAAAATACCCGCTGCTACCATAGTAGCAGCATGTATGAGAGCTGAAATAGGAGTAGGTCCCTCCATAGCATCAGGTAACCATACATGAAGAGGAAATTGTGCAGATTTAGCAACTGCACCGGCAAATAATAGAGCAGCACACAACGTAAGAAATGGAGAATTGACTTCATTATTATAAAAAAAGTTATTGAATATTTCGAATAAATCCCGAAATTCAAAACTACCTGTTATCCAATAAAAACCTAAAATTCCTAGTAATAAACCAAAATCCCCTACACGATTAGTTACAAACGCTTTTTGACAAGCATTTGCCGCAAGCGGTCGTGTAAACCAAAACCCTATTAATAGATAGGAAGACATTCCAACCAATTCCCAAAAAATATAAATTTGTATCAAATTCGAACTAGTAACTAATCCCAACATAGAAATACTGAAAAAACCCATATAAGCAAAAAACCTCAAATATCCTTGATCGTAAGCCATATAATTATCACTATAAATAAGAACCATAATTACAACAGTAGTGATTAACATTGACATAATAGAAGTAAGTGGATCGATAAAGTATCCAAATTCTAAAGAAAAATCATTATCGAGAGTCCAAGACCATACATATTGATAGATAGAACTGCTATTTATTAACTGAATAGACAGATTAGTTGAAAAAATCATGACTATACTTAACAATAAAATACTCGTAAAGGCCCACATACGACGAAGATCTTTTGTTGCTGTCGGAAAAAGAATAAGTCCCATTCCTATTAACATAGGAGCTGGAAGTGGAAGGAAAGGTATGATCCATGCAGATTGATAGGTCTGTTCCATAAAAAAAGTTTTTAAATTCGTGTATTCGTGTAATTAATATTTATTGTATTGTTTCCGATTCACCGGATCTTACCTCTTTTCAAAGGAATCAATAAAAAATTAAGATATATACTAACTTAAGTCGTATAGATTTTTTCATTTTTATTTCTTTTTACTTATTTTTTTTGGAGTTTATGTTAACTACTTCAAATAGTCAAATCAAGAAGTTACAATTGGTCAAATGAAAGAAAAAGATTTATAATTATTCTCTTTCGAATTGAAAAATTCAAGTAAAATTCGGCGTATTTTCCCTTGTTTGACAAGTTTATAGAAATAAAGTTTTTTTTATAAACAGAAAGTTGGGTTCTCATCTTAAACCTTTCTTGAGGTATTTTCATTTTATGTCATGTTATGTAATTTTTGATTCTTTCATTTTATTAAGTTCAAGCAATTCCATTTCTATGCCACAACAGATTTTGGAAATATAGATTTGAATCGCGAAGAATATGAAAGAAAAACACCAAGCGATAAAACTATTTTTTTATGGATTGGAAAAACTCATTTGAAAAATAAAGAAAGAATATTCTTCTTTTTTATTTTCTATTTTTTTTAGTAATATTTTATACAATTTTTCCATATCGTTCACCTATACCTATTCTTTTTTTTATAAAAAAAATATTATTTAAAAAGAAAATAAATCTATAATGAATTAGGAAGAATAGAATTAGGAAAACGTATATTTATTTTGAACAATAGATGTCTTTCACATCCAGCTATACCAATGAGTAATCTCTTAATTTTAATTTCAATGGCAGTTCCAAAAAAACGTACTTCTGTATCAAAAAAGCGTATTCGAAAAAATGTTTGGAAAAGGAATGGGTATTGTGCATCGTTAAAAGCGTTTTCCTTAGGGAAATCTCTTTCTACCGGGAATTCAAAAAGTTTTTTTGTGCGACAAACAAATAAAATAAATAGTAAAACGTTGAAATAATCTGAATCGGGCTGACTCGAAAAATTGACTGATTTCATTTCAAAAATAAAATTATCGATTTCCATTCCCTATCGGAGTTAATCAATATAAAATGGAATTCTCGCCGCTTTGAGAATCTAGAATATATAAAAAACTCTTTTACCAAATTCGAAAAAAAAGAATACTTTTTATTAACAAAAAAACACAAGATACTCGATTTTTTTAGTATATCTTTTCATTTTCAAGGTGGGAAGTATTATCTTCCCCATCAACCTATTTCTTCCAATAATATAAGTTTTTTTTCTATATATTAACTTTCTCTATATCTTCTATATCTATAGAAGAGCGAATAGCTTTCGTTACTAAAATAATGGAAACTAAAATTCTAAACCCTTTTGTGTAACTTTCTTATTTTTTGATTTCCTCGAAATTCCTATATAAACCGCCCTAATATCTCTTGTGATGAATCCATTCAAAAATACTTATTGAAATTATTCTGGATAAATAATGTGTCAATTGTGAATGATTCAAAATGGATTTGTTTTTATCAATATTCATTGATAAACTGCATTTTTTGTTTTCGATTTTTGAGAGCAACTCAATTTTGAAATAGTTCATTAAAACAAAAATCTCCCTTAATTGAATTGATAGTAGGATTTTTGAATTTTGCACGAATTCAAGTTGACGAGAGTATAAAATAAGATGCACGAAATCAAAATGAAGACTCTAAACTAAAATAATGAACCTTCAAATACCTATGTTAAAGAAATTTTTATTCATCAATTTGAATCTTTCCTAAAAAATATTGCAACCAATCGAATTCTTAAATCTAGACGATTGCTTATTCATAGACTATTATGAGTTCAAGATAAGCCGCTATGGTGAAATTGGTAGACACGCTGCTCTTAGGAAGCAGTGCTAGAGCATCTCGGTTCGAGTCCGAGTGGCGGCATGTCATCTCCTAAAAAAAGTAAATAGATCCTATAATGAATCCAACCCTCCATATGGATTTTATAATTAAAGGACTCCTATAATCTTATGATATTTTCAACCTTAGAGCATATATTAACTCATATTTCTTTTTCGCTCGTTTCAATTGTACTTATAATTCATTTGATAACTTTTTTAGTCGATGAAATCGTAAAATTATATGATTCATCCGAAAAGGGCATGATAATGAATTTGTTCTCTATAACAGGATTATTAGTTACTCGTTGGATTTATTCGGAACATTTTCCACTAAGTGATTTATATGAATCATTAATTTTCCTTTCCTGGAGTTTTTCCCTTATTCATATAGTTCCGTATTTCAAAAAAAATAAAAATATTATAAGCACAATAATTGGCCCAAGTGCTATTTTTACCCAAGGCTTTGCTACTTCAGGTCTTTTAACTGAAATACACAAATCCACAGTATTAGTACCAGCTCTTCAATCTGAGTGGTTAATAATGCACGTAAGTACGATGATATTAGGCTACGCTGCCCTTTTATGTGGATCATTATTATCAGTATCACTTATAGTCATTACAGTTAGAAAAACTAAAAAGTTTTTTTCTACGAGTAATCGTTTTTTAAATTTCAATAGTTCCTTTTTCTTTGGTGAAATCGAATACATAAACGAACGAAGTACGATTTTCAAAAATACTTCTCTTTTTAATTATTACAGGTCCCAATTGATTCAACAATTGGATTATTGGAGTTATCGGGTTATTAGTCTAGGATTTATCTTTTTAACCATAGGAATTCTTTCTGGAGCAGTATGGGCTAACGAAGCATGGGGATCTTATTGGAGTTGGGATCCAAAAGAAACTTGGGCTTTTATTACTTGGATCGTATTCGCGATTTATTTACATACTCGAACAAATATAAAATTGCAGGGTACCAATTCAGCAATTGTGGCGTCTATTGGATTTCTTATAATTTGGATATGCTATTTTGGGATAAATCTATTAGGAATAGGACTACATAGTTATGGTTTATTTACATTAACATATAATTGAATTAAACACAATTAATTTTAAGGGGTTATGATGAATAGGAATAGAAAAGTGGACAACACATATCAGATAAAAAAAACTTTGTGTGAACAGGTGAGAACTCTGTGAATTTAATAGTGTAGTGATTCACAAGGTTCTCACCTGTTCAAATTTATTTTTTTTACTTAACCTAAGAGAAGAAAAAAAACCCTCTTTTTTTCATTGTACAACGAACATAAAAAAATAATATTTTTTTTTCTTTTTTATTCATCAAAACTATCCATAAAAAGAATTAGATAGAATAACTTCAACCTTTTCAACTGATAGTGAAAGAACAAAATCAGGATACATACCAATACCTAGTACGGGTAAAAAAATAGAGATCAAAATAAATAACTCTCGCGGTCCAGAATCAAAAAAATAATAGGTTGGTACATTAAATATCTTGTATCCATAGAACATCTGGCGTAACATAGATAATAAATAAATAGGAGTTAATATGATTCCAATTGCCATTACAAAAGTAATTAGTAGTTTTGTCATTAAAAAATATTTTGGACTAGTAAGTAGTCCAAAAAATACTATTAATTCGGCAATAAAACCACTCATACCTGGTAATGCAAGGGAGGCCATCGAAAAGCTACTGAACATCGTGAATATTTTTGGCATTGGGATAGCTATTCCACCCATTTCGTCAAGATACACAAGACGTATTCTATCATAAGTAGTTCCGGCCAAGAAAAAGAGTGCAGCACCAATAAATCCATGAGAGATTATTTGTAAAAGGGCTCCGTTGAGCCCCATATCAGTGATAGAACTAATTCCTATAATTATGAAACCCATATGTGATACAGAGGAATAAGCTATTCTTTTTTTTAAATTCCGTTGACCCAGAGATGTTGAAGCTGCATAGATTATTTGCATTGCACCTACTATCATCAACCAAGGAGAAAATATAGAATGAGCATGAGGAAATAATTCCATATTGATTCGAACTAATCCATACGCTCCCATTTTTAATAAGATTCCGGCTAGAAGCATACAAGTACTATAATGTGCTTCTCCATGGGTATCTGGTAACCATGTATGTAGGGGTATGATTGGCAATTTGACAGCAAAAGCAATAAAAAATCCAATATATAATAGTATTTCCAAGCCCACAGGATAGGGCTGATTAGCTAATATTTCAAAATTAAGTGTTGGTTCATTAGAACCATATAAACCGATACCCAGAACTCCCATTAAAAGAAAAACGGAACCACCCGCTGTATACAAAATAAATTTTGTAGCTGAGTACAGACGTTTTTTTCCTCCCCACATGGATACAAGTAGATAAACGGGAATTAATTCTAACTCCCACATCAGGAAAAAAAGTAAAAGGTCCCGAGAAGAAAATAATCCTATTTGCCCACTGTACATTGCTAACATCAGAAAATGAAATAATCGAGAATCTCGAGTAACAGGCCGAGCCGCTAAAGTAGCTAAAGTCGTGATGAATCCCGTCAGTAAAATAGGTCCTATAGAAAGTCCATCTATTCCTAATCTCCAATGAAAATCAAAAAAAGCGATCCATTGGAAATCCTGCACTAGTTGGATTAATGGATCATCCAATTGAAAATGATAACAGAATGCATAAGTCGTTAGAAGAAGTTCTAAAATACATATGCATGTAGTATACCAACGGATTAGTCGATTTCCTATATGTGGAAGAAAGAAAATTAATGAACCTGCAGATATTGGCAAAACTACAATTATTGTTAATAAAGGAAAATGATTCGTGGTAAAGACAAGATACATTTTGGCCAGAAAAATCCGTGCTCAAAATCAAATAAAAATTTTGAGCACGGATTTTGTCGGTAAAAAAAAGATGAATTCAAGGAGAGTTTTATGGAACGTATCAATAAGCTAGACCCATACTACGAGTTGTTTCTTGCGATAAATAAACTCGAACACTCAAGAAATCGGTCGGACAGGCAGATTCACATCGCTTACAACCAACACAGTCTTCGGTCCTTGGAGCAGAAGCGATTTGTTTAGCTTTACATCCGTCCCAGGGTATCATTTCTAATACATCAGTGGGGCACGCTCGAACACATTGAGTACATCCTATACATGTATCATAAATCTTTACTGAATGTGACATTGTATCTAGACAGTTTTGAACATCATAAGATTTCGATCTAGTAAACTAACTGAGAAGTGGATCCTATATTTAGATACCGGACGAATCAATGAGTGATCAGAATCAATCTACTTCCGAATTGATTTAGGAGCTAGGGCCAAAATACTTTGATTTCTTCTTTTTTTGCAACCATGATCATACTTGACCTATCAAACCTGCTAATTTGAATTAATTTATGACTATTCGAATTTTGATTTATATGATTAATACTATTTATTCAACAAATTTGATTGGTTAATACGAGTTGATTTTCTGTTACGATAAATTGATGAAATAATAGCAGGTCCAATAGCTGCTTCAGCGGCTGCAATAGCTATAACAAAAATTGAGAAAATGTCTCCTATTAATTGACGATTATCAAAAATATCAGAAAATGTTACAAAATTTATATTAACTGAATTTAATATAAGTTCAAGACACATAAGGGCTCTAACCATATTCCGACTTGTGATCAATCCATAAATACCAATAGAAAATAAATAGGCACTCAAAACAAGTACATGTTCCAGCATCATTAACCAACTCCTTATCAATCTTGATTCCTTTCAATCTGAACAATAATTCAATCGATTCGATTCCAACAAGTAGGAAACAAGGGAATATATTAGTAATAGATCGATAGAAAAAAGGATTTCTATTTTAGATAGGAACTAAAGGTATTATAACATTCCTTTTTCGTTGATTCTATTTGAATTCTTCGTTTTAAAGATTTATTATTGACGAGCTATAACAATTGCACCTATTAAAGCAACTAAAAGAATTATTGAAATGAGTTCAAATGGAAGAAAAAAATCTGTTGATAAATGAATTCCAATTTGTTGACTATTACTTATCAAATCTTGCTCTAGAATCTGGTTTGATTTTGTAGTCCAAATGATCCCATACCACGACGTATCTGGAATAGTAGTAATTAGTGAAATAAAAAGACTTGTACAAACCATTGAAGTAACTCCATCCCCAACGGTCCAAAGAGAAAAATCTTTGTAATATTCTGACCCATTCATGAACATCACAGCAAAAATGATTAAAACATTTATAGCTCCTACATAAATAAGAAGCTGCGCAGCAGCTACAAAATACGAATTCGATAGAATATAGAATAAGGATATACAAAAAAGAACCAATCCCAATGAAAAGGCCGAATAAATTGGATTCGGAAGTAATACTACTCCCAGACTTCCTAATATAAGACCCGATCCCAAAACGACTAAAATAAAATCATGTATTGGTGCAGGTAAATCCATTTTATTTTTTAGAAAAAAAAGAAATCGAAATATTTCATGACTTTATTGACCTGACCAGGAAAGAGGAGGTTATCAGGATACTTCTTAATCTTAATTGACTGAAATTTGAATGGGGGTGGTGTGGGTTGATGTAGATACAGTTATGGGGCTACTATATTATCGAAACCAGAATTTCAAACTATTGAAATCATATTCGAATATAAATTGACTTTCAATTCAAATTAAACCACAATTATCGCCAAGTAATCGCTCATTTCTATTGACCAAGCAAAAACCTCATTCCCTAATTCAAGAAAAAATCACTTTTGAATCTAAAGGAATGTTTTTTGAATAACGATTTTATACATTTTTGATTTGAGGTGAATTCGAAGAAATTGTTCGAATTGTATAATCGTCAATTATTGACACCGGTAACCGACCTAAAGCAATTTGATTATAATTCAATTCATGACGATCGTAAGTGGAAAGCTCATATTCTTCAGTCATTGATAAACAATTTGTTGGACAATACTCAACGCAATTACCACAAAATATACAGATTCCAAAATCAATACTGTAATTAAGTAATCGTTTCTTTCGAATATCAGATTCCAATTTCCAATCAACAACAGGTAAATCTATAGGACATACGCGAACACATACTTCACAAGCAATGCATTTATCAAATTCAAAGTGGATTCGGCCTCGGAAACGTTCTGATGTGATCAATTTTTCGTAGGGGTATTGAATAGTTACAGGTAAACGATTCGCGTGGGACAAGGTAATCATGAAACCTTGACCAATGTACCTGGCAGCTCGTAGTGTTTGTTGACTAGAATTTAAGAACTCAATTAACATAGGGAACATATCGAATATCTATAACTAAATTTATAGTTGTTTCTTTCTCTTGTTTCAGATAATTTGTGAATAGGGAATTCTTTTACAGTGAAAGAAGTTGGGACGAAGTTGTTAATAATAAATTACCTAGCGAAATAGGTAAAAGAAATTTCCATCCAAGATTTAAAAGTTGGTCTATTCTCAGTCTCGGTAAAGTCCATCTTGTTGCAATAGAAATGAACAAGAACAAATAAGTTTTAGCTAATGTAATAAAGATATCGATTATTGTTCCAAAAACCTTACTTTTTTTTTTAATGTCAAAAAGCTCAGGAACGAATATGTATGGAATAGAAAGATTCCAACCCCCAAAGTAAAGAACTGTTACAAATAATGAAGAAACAAGTAGATTTAGATATGAAGTAACGTAAAATAAACCAAATTTTATACCTGAATATTCGGTTTGATAACCTGCTACTAATTCTTCTTCTGCTTCTGGTAAATCAAAGGGTAATCTCTCACACTCGGCTAGAGAAGAAATTAGAAAAACTATAAACCCTATAGGTTGTCGCCACAAATTCCACCCCCAAAAACCATATTTTGACTGCGCTTCAACTATATCAACTGTACTTGAACTATTAGATAATCATAGTCGACGCTAACATCACTGCTCCTGTCGCTATTACAGAATCGTACATGAGATTTTCACCTCATACGGCTCCTCATAGGTCACAAATAAGGACCTTTCTACATTATTTTTTTGTGGTTATAAGATCGATCGAGAGTCAAACGCTTATTCTAAGGTTTCGAATTAGACCAATGAAATTCTGTCTGCTAGATTTCGAATAAATAAAGTGCTTCTGAATTGATCTCATCTTTTAATAATTTTCATTTTTCTTTGTTGATTAAAAACTTTATCCTTGAATAAAAAAAGGCTTTTTAGACGAATATCACATAGATATCTCAACCTATCATTTTCGATTACGAAAAAGAATTAGCGATTGCATTTCATAATAAGAATTCTATCTTTCTAAATAAATAAAATATAGGTATGAATAAAAAAAAAAAAGATCTCTTTTTGCAATTCTAGTCTTTCTATTTTATTTCGTTCCTATTCTCCTTTCTAAAAAAAAAAGGGGGACGTTATCCAAAGTAAAAGATTTCTTCGTTCTTGATAGTTATTCACTTAATCGGTGGATAGGAACATACTCTAGATCGAAATTGTGGGGGGTACTTCTTAATCATTTCTACCAACTTAAAGCCCGAACTAAAATTCCTTTTCTATAAAGAAATATCCTATTGGATAATTTCCAGAATCTAATCTCTATTATTAATCCTTTGTGTATCTTGGTCTTCCTAACCATCCACTCATTTTGTTTGAATCTCCCATTGGGGCAATCGCTATGTTAATAGATGGTAAAAACCCCATAAGTTGATCTTTTGAACCCGCTTCAAGTCATGATGACTAATCAACTAATCTTGGGGTAAACAGTCTCGACTGCTTATGTCTTTACTTTCACTTAATTCTTGTACATAGGAAATGAGATTGAATTCCTTTAACAGCAAATCTTTAAGCCGTTTTATTTCACTCATATAACTATCTGGTTTATTTTATCAACCCCAATGATGAATAAAAAAATATAAAATAGATATTCAGTTCATTTCACTTTCTTGCTAGAAATAAAAGAAATAGGGGAATTTTTATGTCTCACTGAATCACACGTAGAGATATTGATAATACACATAGAGTTAATGGTATTTCATAACTAATTGATTGAGCAGCAGCCCTTAATCCACCTAAAAAGGAATATTTATTATTTGATCCATATCCCGACATAAGAAGTCCAACGGGAGCAAGGCTTGAAACGGCGATCCATAAAAAAACACCAATACTAAGATCAGCGAGAATAAGTCGATAGCTAAAAGGAATTACTGAATAACTTAGTAAAATAGATATGACCGCTATGGATGGCCCGATACTGAATAAACGAGTATCGCCTCTAGATGGAAGAAGATTCTCTTTGAAAAGTAGTTTTGTACCATCTGCTAGAGCTTGAAGAATTCCTAAAGGCCCAGCGTATTCAGGTCCAATACGTTGTTGTATTCCTGCAGATATTTCTCTTTCTAACCAAACAATTACTAGTACACCTAGTGTGATTCCTAATACAAGAGTAAAAATAGGGACAAGCATCCATATGATCCTATAGACCTCTTTTAAGGATTCCAATCTGGAAAAAGAATTGATAGTTTGTAGTTCAGTTGTATCAATTATCATTTCAACGATCAACTTCTCCCATAATGATATCTATGCTACCTAGTATCGTCATAATATCAGCCAATTTCATTCTTTTAACTAACTGAGGAAGAATTTGCAAGTTGATAAAACCCGGTGGTCGAATTTTCCATCTCCAAGGAAAAACACTCCGATCTCCTATCATAAAAATTCCCAATTCGCCTTTTGGTGCTTCAACTCTTACATAAAGTTCTTGTTTCGACAATTCAAAAGTTGGAGAAGGTTTTTTACTAATAAATCGATATTGAAAATCATTCCATTCAGGGTTTTTTATTCTATCAAAGCGTCGGGTTTCTAAATTCTCATAGGGTCCCCCTGGAATTCCTTCCAGGGCCTGTTGAATAATTTTTATGGATTCTGTCATTTCACTGATTCGTACTAAATACCGCGCTAATGAATCCCCTTCTTTTTGCCATTGAACCTCCCAATCAAATTCATCGTAACACTCATAACGATCAACTTTACGAAGATCCCATTGTATTCCGGAAGCTCGTAGCATTGATCCTGATAAACCCCAATTTAGTGCTTCTTCTGCGCCAATAATGCCTACGCCTTCAACTCGTTCTAAAAAAATAGGATTCCGTGTAATAAGCTTTTGATATTCAGCAACCCTGGTTAAAAAATAATTGCAAAAATCCAAACATTTATCTATCCAGCCATGAGGTAGATCAGCAGCTACTCCTCCGATACGAAAATAATTATGCATCATGCGCATACCGGTGGAAGCTTCGAATAGGTCATATATCAATTCTCGTTCTCGAAAAATATAGAAGAAAGGAGTCTGTGCCCCAATATCTGCCATAAAAGGGCCAAGCCATAACAAATGGGAAGCGATACGACTCAATTCCAACATAATAGCTCTGATATAGCTAGCCCTTTGAGGTACTTGAATATTACCTAGCTGTTCCGGTCCATTTACAGTTATTGCTTCTGTGAACATAGTAGCTAAATAATCCCAACGCGTTACATAAGGCAAATATTGTATAATTGTTCGATTTTCCGCAATTTTCTCCATCCCTCTATGTAAATAACCCAATATTGGTTCACAGTCAATAACATCTTCACCGTCGAGAGTAACTATCAGTCGAAGAACACCATGCATTGATGGGTGGTGAGGGCCCATATTGACTATCATGAGGTCTTTTCTTGTAGTTGATGCAATCATAAGTTTTTTTTTCTCGAGTCATTCTTCCGTGCGTTTCTGAAAGTAAAAAGAAGTTCATCAAAATGGAAATGAATAAGTTTAAATGGTATCACACTTCAAATTAACGAGTTTTTATTTCTCGAATACCCAACTCACCGATTAATTCTTTATAACGCCCTATATGCTTTTTTGACAAATAAGCCAGCAGCCGTTGACGTTTTCCCAAAATTTTTCGCAAACCTCTCTGAGATGAAGAGTCCTTTTTGTGCAATTCCAAATGTGAAGTAAGTCTCCTTATTTTAGTGGTGAAACTGAATACTTGAAATTCAACAGACCCTCTGTTTTCTTCGTTTTCTTTTTGAGAAATAATCGAAATGAATGAATTTTTGACCATAAAAAATGCCTTTGCTCCCTTTTTTTACAGATATGGATTTTACTGATCAGTAATAATAATGCCATTCATTTTAATGTGGTATATACAATTTATGAACTCCTAAATTTTCTGAAGTCAAATCAATCCAACCAATTTCAAATTGGATTTAGATAGAGGATAGAAAAGGATTGGTACTTTTTCGTATCGAAGAATTTAGACCGAAAATGAAGTAGGTTCTGTTGATTTCTTTTGCGATCTAATTGAGACAAATTTCGTATTAGCTATTCGAATGAAATGTAAGACATGTGATGTGTGTATTTGGTTGCTTTCATATACTCTATAAGCATATAGTAAGTATATAAGTATATAGTAAGCATTATAGTGAAAATAGTGAAAAAGTGTATTATTCACGAATTAAAAATTCGTGGATACATCTCTATCCTTAATATACAAAAATGACTGCCATTATTGGTATCAAACCAAGAACGATTCATACAAGCTAAATCTTCTAATCGATAATTAGGCCAAAGAAAAAGCTTTAATTTAATTAATTTCTTTTTCTTTCTATCCAGATGTTTATTATCAGACGAAACTTGGTTGCTGTTTTTTACATTCTTCTCGTTCCAAAATACTGAATTTCTATCTACACCATTCCTACTCTTTGAATTGAAAGAAATCAGAATTCTCAATTTTCTACGACATCTAAACGATAAAATATTTTCAGGAACAGGCAAATCTAAATGAGCTTTGTGCCTAGTTTCAGTTATTCTTTGATGTGGTGAACTAGCTTCATAAAAATTATTCTTAGAAACATATCTTTGTTCTTGGTATTTTTGATTACTTTGGTGCTTACTCTTTTGAAATAAGGAAATACCTATGATTTGATACATAATCAATTGTCCATCGTCGTTTCCAAGCAAATGAATGGGGTCTATAATCAATACTCCCTTTTTCATCAATTCTGTAGGAGTTAAACTCTTCTGAATCAACATTATATCCAAACTCATTTCTCTCTTTTGAATTGAGGATATAATAATTTTTCTTGGATCTCTCAGTCTAAGGAGGAGACAATATACCTTGATATTATTGATCATTTTTTGATTCAAAGTATCGTCCCATCTCAATTGAAAAAGCAAATAACGTTTCAGGAATAAATCTAGTTCTACTTCTGTGTTACTTTTGTATTGTTTTTGCTTTTTCCCTTTTTTCATGTCTGATCTTTCATAATTTTCTTCAATGTCTTTTTCTTGTGAAAGAAGAGAGCAAAGGTATCTTCGGCCTGTGGATTCTTTTTGTTCTTGATTTCGATGATTTTTAGTCGATGGTATCAAAAAACTTCTTTTTTGCTTTTCATTGATCTTTTTATTTTCACTACTTTTTTTATTTCTATTCAAATTTAAAAGAAGTAATTTACTTGGTATAAACCAAGGTTTTGTTTTATATGCATTATAAAGTACCACAAATTCTGGGAAGAACCAAAGTTCAAGATTCAATATGGGATGCTTTAACATTTTTTCATTCATTCCCATCCAATCAAAAAATACTTTGTGGGAGTTTGTTGGATTGATTTCTGGAATAATAAGATAAAAAAGATCTTTTTTATTAATTATTTGAGAATTATTAGTACCAATCGGAGTATCTTGATTTATATTAATATCGATCGCGATCCAGGTTTCAACATCTACCCTTTGTATAAGAGAAAAATTGATAATTTTCCAATCAAAATATTTTCTATCCGCAGTTTTTTCCATAGGTAGAATATCTACCTTTCCTAGAAAATTATTGATATAAATACTCTTCAGCATATCAAAAAGGGTGTCTTTATGTGTGTTATAAGAAATCTCTTGGTTATTATTTCCTTGAAACGGAAATCTAGAAAAAAAGCATTCTGTTTTATTTTCATAATCATAATTTAAAAATTTATATGATAAAAGATCATATATATGGTATTTTTGAAAATTATCTTTTTTATTCGATTTATTCACTAATGAATAGACTTCAATTTTTTGTTGTTTTTTGGAATCAATTAATTCGTTTTTTTCATATGAATGCCGTTTGTTTAAATTTTCCTTTTTCGTCATACGACAGTGGCGAACTCTATTTCGCCACTTTTCTGATATTAATCTAGACCATCTCATCTGAGATAAATCGTAGTGATTACAGCCTTTCAACCATCCTTTCCATTGATTCATTTTATAACTCGAAACTCCTAATTTCGAATGAAACATCTCTTCTATTTCACAAGAATCCTTTATTTCAGGCTTAAGAAAAAAACGGATTCCTTGATATTCAAGAATAGATCTTAATTTAGACGAGTTACTAACTTGGATTTTTGATAATTTGTAAAATACATATGCTTGTGACATGTAGGATAAGTCATAAAAATAATGTGAATTTTTTTTACTAATACTATCAAGTGGCTTTTTTATAGTTGATAGAAACGGAATTGGATTTTTATTTTTTTTATTAATATTTTCTTGCTTTCTTTCATTATTGTAAATGAATTTCTCAATAATTTTTTTTGTTGATGTAAGAAAAAGTTCTATATTCATTCTGGGAATATTAATGATAGATAAAAACATATATGTGTATATTCTTTCAATCAAGAAGTTAAAAAGGGGGGATAATTTAGAGATTAATCGAGCATTTCTTCTTTTTAATATTTTCCATTTTGCTAATCTTTTAGCATTATAACTTATTTTGTTAGGACTAATATTATTTATATTTATTCTTGTAGTGACTTTTTTCTTCTCTTTTCTAATTCTTTCTGTTTGATTTCGAATTTTACTTGTTGTATCAGTCAGATCCTTCATCTTTTTTTCTGTCAATGAAGAATTTGACCAATTGGTAGATCCAATTTTACTAACGGGTTTGTTAATTTTTTGATTGCTGATTATGGAATCTTTTTCTCCTTTATTTTCACTCGATTCATATACTTCTCTTAATTGAAATAATAGAATTGGATTTACTTTTGAAAGTTTTTTTATTTTTTTTTTTATAAAACTGACACTTTTTATAATTATAATCCATTTTTTTGTTTCTTTTGAAACTTTTCGAAGTGATTTTGTTTTTCCTTTGAAAACTATTCGAACTAGAAAATGCTTCTTTTTTAATTTTCCAATTTTTTTTTTGAATTCCTTGAAAATTGGTTTAAAAAAGGAAGGCCGCTTTCGGGGTGAACCAAAAGGAAATTCAGCCTCTATTCCCCAAACTGTTAAAAAACAAAAATCATCTTTTTCTTTTTTCGTTTTCATTAAATTGTTCTGAGAGTATCGTAGTTTCGATTTGTGCCAAGGTTTTAGACAGAAAGGAAATAATATTTTTATCTGAATACCGTCTATCAACCAATTTTTCGGAAATTCTGTTTCTGATAATGGAACACCATTATGAGTACATTTAACATATATCTCTCTATTCCAGTCCTGTAAATCCTCAGACCATTCAGGAAGTTGCAATAGGAATATACGTCCAATATTTTTCGCGATTATCAATAAAGGAAATAGAATATATTTTCTAAAAATGGATTGAGTTACTAACATGCAACCTCTTATTACTTGCGTCAATAGTGTGGCATCCCAGGCCTCTGCTATCTCTATTCGTACTTTCTCCTTTCTTTTGTTCTCCTCGTTTTTTTCTTTTCTTTTTGTTTGCTCTTCTGTATATTCTACAATTTTGAATACTTTCCTTTTTCCTACCCAATTTTTAAAAATTTGTTTAATAAACCCGGAGATATCAAAAGAAAAAAGAGGGGATTTTTTCATTCTGTTCAAAAAAAGAGGGGCATGCGCGTTTGCTTGAAACAATTTCCAAATTACTATTTTACGCCTTTGAGCCCGCATAGAACCTTTGATTATACCTCGTCGAAAATCTGATTGTTGTGAATATTGCAACAAAGCTACTTGGTCTGTTTGATCGGGTGTATTAATATCCTTATTAGTATTAGGATCAGTTTCTTGCTTGTTACCAGTAAATATTACTACACCTTTCGCTTTTCTTGAGCGAATTTGATGATCTACTGGAACGTCTTCTTGATGTTCTCCTGATTGTTGTTCCAAATCCGTGATTAATTTGTATGTGCATCGAGGGACTTTTTTAATGATTTCTTTTATTTTAATTGATTTTCTACGAATTTTTTGATGATTAGCATCCTTATTTACAAAATTAAAATAGTTCAAATTTTTTGTTTTTTTTTCTGAATCTATTTTACTGATGAAAGTTAAGAAATCAACAATTTCTGTTAATAATGATTTTTTAGCAAATCTATTCATTTTCTGTTCAACTTCTAGGGAAGAAGTATCGAGAAGAAGGATACCGTGAATTCGGTTTATCCCAAATTGATTTAAGAAATTCTCTATCGAAGTTTTTTTTAGGATTGAAGGACTTTTGTGAATTGTTCTCCGATATGATCCGTTCAAAAAGGGATCATACCCTTTGGATAAGTATTCTTTTGTAGACTCATCGTTACACAATCGAGTCCTTGTTTCGAGTATATTCAAAGAAAGATATTTTCTATCTAAGGCTTCAATTCTATTTATAAATTCGTTGTTTAAATTTTTCCCTCTTTGTTTATTGATATAAACCCAAG